>NC_056746.1:1337118696-1337133696 GCF_019279795.1 Protopterus annectens | reverse complement strand
CCAAGGTAAGCACTAGAGAGATCAGCAGCCCAGAGTGACCAAGGTAAGCACTAGAGATCAGCAGCCCAGAGTGACCAAGGTAAGCACTAGAGAGATCAGCAGCCCAGAGGGACCAAGGTAAGCACTAGAGATCAGCAGCCAGAGGAACCAAGGTAAGCACTAGAGAGATCAGCAGCCCAGAGTGACCAAGGTAAGCACTAGAGAGATCAGCAGCCCAGAGAAACCAAGGTAAGCACTAGAGAGGTCAGCAGCCCAGAGTGACCAAGATAAGCACTAGAGAGGTCAGCAGCCCAGAGTGACCAAGGTAAGCACTAGAGAGATCAGCAGCCCAGAGTGACCAAGGTAAGCACTAGAGAGATCAGCAGCCCAGAGTGACCAAGATAAGCACTAGAGAGATCAGCAGCCCAGAGTGACCAAGATAAGCACTAGAGAGGTCAGCAGCCCAGAGTGACCAAGATAAGCACTAGAGAGGTCAGCAGCCCAGAGTGACCAAGGTAAGCACTAGAGAGATCAGCAGCCCAGAGTGACCAAGGTAAGCACTAGAGAGATCAGCAGCCCAGAGGGACCAAGGTAAGCACTAGAGAGATCAGCAGCCCAGAGTGACCAAGGTAAGCACTAGAGAGATCAGCAGCCCAGAGTGACCAAGGTAAGCACTAGAGAGATCAGCAGCCCAGAGTGACCAAGGTAAGCACTAGAGAGATCAGCAGCCCAGAGGGACCAAGGTAAGCACTAGAGAGATCAGCAGCCCAGAGTGACCAAGGTAAGCACTAGAGAAATCACCAGCCCAGAGTGACCAAGGTAAGCACTAGAGAGGTCAGCAGCCCAGAGTGACCAAGGTAAGCACTAGAGAGATCAGCAGCCCAGAGGGACCAAGGTAAGCACTAGAGAGATCAGCAGCCCAGAGTGACCAAGGTAAGCACTAGAGAGATCAGCAGCCCAGAGGAACCAAGGTAAGCACTAGAGAGATCAGCAGCCCAGAGTGACCAAGGTAAGCACTAGAGAGATCAGCAGCCCAGAGTCACCAAGACAAGCACTAGAGAGGTCAGCAGCACAGAGTGACCAAGGTAAGCACTAGAGAGATCAGCAGCCCAGAGTGACCAAGGTTAGCACTAGAGAGATCAGCAGCCCAGAGTGACCAAGGTAAGCACTAGAGAGATCAGCAGCCCAGAGTGACCAAGGTAAGCACTAGAGAGATCAGCAGCCCAGATGGACCAAGTTAAGCACTAGAGAGATCAGCAGCCCAGAGTGACCAAGGTAAGCACTAGAGAGATCAGCAGCCCAGAGGAACCAAGGTAAGCACTAGAGAGATCAGCAGCCCAGAGTGACCAAGGCAAGCACTAGAGAGGTCAGCAGCCCAGAGTGACCAAGGTAAGCACTAGAGAGATCAGCAGCCCAGAGTGACCAAGGTAAGCACTAGAGGGATCAGCAGCCCAGAGTGACCAAGGTAAGCACTAGAGAGATCAGCAGCCCAGAGTGACCAAGGTAAGCACTAGAGAGATCAGCAGCCCAGAGGGACCAAGGTAAGCACTAGAGAGATCAGCAGCCCAGAGTGACCAAGGTAAGCACTAGAGAGATCAGCAGCCCAGAGTGACCAAGGTAAGCACTAGAGAGATCAGCAGCCCAGAGTGACCAAGGTAAGCACTAGAGAGATCAGCAGCCCAGAGGAACCAAGGTAAGCACTAGAGAGATCAGCAGCCCAGAGGGACCAAGATAAGCACTAGAGAGATCAGCAGCCCAGAGGGACCAAGGTAAGCACTAGAGAGATCAGCAGCCCAGAGGGACCAAGGTAAGCACTAGAGAGATCAGCAGCCCAGAGTGACCAAGGTAAGCACTAGAGAGATCAGCAGCCCAGAGTGACCAAGGTAAGCACTAGAGAGATCAGCAGCCCAGAGGGACCAAGATAAGCACTAGAGAGATCAGCAGCCCAGAGTGACCAAGGTAAGCACTAGAGAGATCAGCAGCCCAGAGGGACAGATCTAAGTGCAAACCTTGGATTTTAAGAAGGGCTGATGCTTCCGATCTTCAGGGATGGTTTCTCCTTCAGAGAGTTTTATAAATATGGGCAGAATACCAGATACTATAACGTTCAAACTTGTTGCTGAAGAAATCAGTGCAATGCCAAAAATAATAGCAGAATAAAGGCTCAAAATCAGGAACATGTTTTAAGTATTATTCTAATTCACTTAAAAATTAATAGAATAACACCTTTTGCATCAACATGCATTTCTGACAATAAGATGTATTTATTTAACATTAGTTTACCAGGAAAGTCCGATTTGAAACAAAGTCAATTTTCATTGGAGGCCCTGGGAGAAATGCTCCAGATACATGTTTTTGTAACATGGGAGGAAATGGGAGTACCCAGAGAAAACCCACACGAATGCAGAGAGACATGCAGACTCCACACAGAAGTTTCTCCAGCTAAGAATCAAACTGGAAAAACTCTTGCTGTGAGATCACAATGCTACCACTGTATCACTGCACTGTCCAAGTATAAAACTCTGATGTCTGAATTTATTGACTGTAAACCTGAATGATTTGAGCCTATAACATATGAGCAAATCACAGAAATTGCAAATGCTCATAATATCAAATGTACTGGAGCTCAAACTTCCTATCCCCCCGCTAAGTATATATTCCAACTCTGAGATTGCAGTACAGTGAGGAAAGGACAAATATCCCATTCTTCACTGTACCATGATCTCATAAAAAGCACTTTGAGGTCTGGTACATTCGATATTATGAGCGTTCACAATTTGTGCAATTCACTCATATGATATAGACCTGAATGATTTACTAGCAAATCAATTTTTTTATGAAAGACAAAGCAAAATTATGAACAAAATCAGGGAAGGTCTCTAATATCAGGGTCAGTGACAGGTATGCATTACTCCTTAGTGAGGTAAATAAAAGTGACTTACCCCTGCTGCTGTTTGGCAACTCCTGAACAGCCATCACTGATCTGATGTGTCAGTACCAGTGTTGCACAACATATTGCTATTTGCAAAAATAAGTACAAAACTAGTATTGTTGCATGTGTGTGTGCTTGTGTGTTTATGTGTGTGTGTGTGTGTGTGTGTGTGTGTGTGTGTGTGTGTGTGTGTGTGTGTGTGTGTGTGTAAAATATCATAGATTTTTATCTGTGCACACACCCAATATACATTGACACACATTATTTTCTGGGTATCGGCAAAAATGGAGCTAACAAGTAATTACATTTCAAAATAAGAAATATATTACAGAACTTTCAGATGCTTCCATCTTCTAGGAGTATGGTAGTGCCCTACTCCTCAGACTGTACAAATAGATACACGAAGGCCACTTTTATCATCCTTGACTCTGTGGGGGCCTCACAAAAGCTGCTACTGGTTGGGGAAAAATGAGGAGGGAAAATGTATTAATTTCCTGACTACACTTTTACCCTGCATAAGGCTGTCAAATGCCCCTGTTAGGATAAATCTGATAATTTTATCTGCTCCCAACTGCACCCATTCTAAAACCAGCCCTGCTCAGATCTGTGTTTACAGAAAGTTGATATAGGTTATGGGGATGCTGAGGATCATGTGGTTTTTACAACTTAATTTTCATCACAGTCAAATCATGGAGGTGTACATAGGAGGTCATTATAACTTGTGTTTGGGCTGAAGACAGTATGGTCATTGTTTCTTTTACTTTTCTCACAGACCTCACAGATGCACAAAGAAAGATACTATAGCTTGTGTAGGGGAAGTGTACTGTCTAGGAGCAGCAAAGTAGAATACATTATTGCAGTCATTATTTGTGTAGAACACATTTCTGTAACAAAGTAGAACACATTTCTGTAACAAAGTAGAATATACATTACTGTAACAAAGTAGAACACATTACTGTAACAAAGTAGAACACATTACTGTAACAAAGTAGAATATACATTACTGTAACAAAGTAGAATACATTACTGTAACAAAGTAGAATATATTACTTCAGTCTTCATGTTTTTCACTTTCATCATAATCACACATCAGGCATGCATGTAGGTGGCTGCATTTGGGGGTTAGGGGTGAGGAGACATTGTATGTGTATATATGTCAGCAGTCACTTGAAATACATGACTGTAGCAATTTGAAACTCTGTTTCATTCCAGTATAACACCAGAGGAAAATATAGGCATTGACTGTCTTTTTTAGGGAAGTGGTTAGGGAGGCAGGCTGTAGTCCCAGACAGTGCCTGTGTATCCTCACAGCAATTGTTTATTGTGAGCTCCTATTGTGTCAGGTTTGAACATTAAGCCTTGGAGACAACTAAGGTCTTCCCTGAAAGAAAAAATAAAATAAGACTGAAATTCATCTCTTACTCTTGATTTTTGTTTAGATTACTGTTTAATTAAAAGGTTGAGAAAATGCATCCCACATAATCGATAACCCCTATAGCTTCTGGGGGCATGAGCTTAATTAAGTTATTTCCTAAATAGCTGTAACTGTGTTGTCTTGGTCAGGAAAGATGTATTGAAAGGATACAAAGAAAACTAACCTGCACCGCTGTACCATGGCAGCATGCTCCCCCAACCTGCACCGCTGTACCATGGCAGCATGCTCCCCCAACCTGCACCGCTGTACCATGGCAGCATGCTCCCCCAACCTACACTGCTGTACCATGGCAGCATGCTCCCCCAACCTACACTGCTGTACCATGGCAGCATGCTCCCCCAACCTACACTGCTGTACCATGGCAGCATGCTCCCCCAACCTGCACCGCTGTACCATGGCAGCATGCTCCCCCAACCTGCACCGCTGTACCATGGCAGCATGCTCCCCCAACCTGCACCGCTGTACCATGGCAGCATGCTCCCCCAACCTGCACCGCTGTACCATGGCAGCATGCTCCCCCAACCTACACTGCTGTACCATGACAGCATGCTCCCCCAACCTGCACTGCTGTACCATGGCAGCATGCTCCCCCAATCTGCACCGCTGTACCATGGCAGCATGCTCCCCCAACCTGCACCGCTGTACCATGGCAGCATGCTCCCCCAACCTGCACCACTGTACCATGGCAGCATGCTCCCCTAACCTGCACCGCTGTACCATGGCAGCATGCTCGCCCAACCTACACCTCTGTACCATGGCAGCATGCTCGCACAACCTGCACCACTGTACCATGGCAGCATGCTCCCCCAACCTGCACCGCTGTACCATGGCAGCATGCTCCCCCAACCTGCACCACTGTACCATGGCAGCATGCTCCCCCAACCTACACTGCTGTACCATGGCAGCATGCTCCCCCAACCTACACTGCTGTACCATGGCAGCATGCTCCCCCAACCTACACTGCTGTACCATGGCAGCATGCTCCCCCAACCTGCACCGCTGTACCATGGCAGCATGCTCCCCCAACCTACACTGCTGTACCATGGCAGCATGCTCCCCCAACCTACACTGCTGTACCATGGCAGCATGCTCCCCCAACCTGCACCGCTGTACCATGGCAGCATGCTCCCCCAACCTGCACCGCTGTACCATGGCAGCATGCTCCCCCAACCTGCACCGCTGTACCATGGCAGCATGCTCCCCCAACCTGCACCGCTGTACCATGGCAGCATGCTCCCCCAACCTGCACCGCTGTACCATGGCAGCATGCTCCCCCAACCTGCACCACTGTACCATGGCAGCATGCTCCCCCAACCTGCACCGCTGTACCATGGCAGCATGCTCCCCCAACCTACACCGCTGTACCATGGCAGCATGCTCCCCCAACCTGCACCGCTGTACCATGGCAGCATGCTCCCCCAACCTGCACTGCTGTACCATGGCAGCATGCTCCCCCAACCTGCACCGCTGTACCATGGCAGCATGCTCCCCCAACCTACACTGCTGTACCATGGCAGCATGCTCCCCCAACCTACACTGCTCTATCATGGCAGCATGCTCCCCCAACCTACACTGCTGTACCATGGCAGCATGCTCCCCCAACCTGCACCGCTGTACCATGGCAGCATGCTCCCCCAACCTACACTGCTGTACCATGGCAGCATGCTCCCCCAACCTACACTGCTGTACCATGGCAGCATGCTCCCCCAACCTGCACCGCTGTACCATGGCAGGATGCTCCCCAACCTGCACCGCTGTACCATGGCAGCATGCTCCCCAACCTGCACCGCTGTACCATGGCAGCATGCTCCCCAACCTGCACGCTGTACCATGGCAGCATGCTCCCCCAACCTGCACCGCTGTACCATGGCAGCATGCTCCCCCAACCTGCACCGCTGTACCATGGCAGCATGCTCCCCCAACCTGCACCGCTGTACCATGGCAGCATGCTCCCCAACCTACACCGCTGTACCATGGCAGCATGCTCCCCCAACCTGCACCGCTGTACCATGGCAGCATGCTCCCCCAACCTGCACCGCTGTACCATGGCAGCATGCTCCCCCAACCTGCACCGCTGTACCATGGCAGCATGCTCCCCCAACCTGCACCACTGTACCATGGCAGCATGCTCCCCTAACCTGCACCGGCTGTACCATGGCAGCATGCTCCCCAACCTACACCTCTGTACCATGGCAGCATGCTCGCACAACCTGCACCACTGTACCATGGCAGCATGCTCCCCCAACCTGCACCGCTGTACCATGGCAGCATGCTCCCCCAACCTGCACCACTGTACCATGGCAGCATGCTCCCCCAACCTACACTGCTGTACCATGGCAGCATGCTCCCCCAACCTACACTGCTGTACCATGGCAGCATGCTCCCCCAACCTACACTGCTGTACCATGGCAGCATGCTCCCCCAACCTGCACCGCTGTACCATGGCAGCATGCTCCCCCAACCTACACTGCTGTACCATGGCAGCATGCTCCCCCAACCTACACTGCTGCACCATGGCAGCATGCTCCCCAACCTGCACCGCTGTACAATGGCAGCATGCTCCCCCAACCTGCACCGCTGTACCATGGCAGCATGCTCCCCAACCTGCACCGCTGTACCATGGCAGCATGCTCCCCAACCTGCACTGCTGCACCATGGCAGCATGCTCCCCAACCTGCACCGCTGTACCATGGCAGCATGCTCCCCCAACCTGCACCGCTGTACCATGGCAGCATGCTCCCCCAACCTGCACCACTGTACCATGGCAGCATGCTCCCCCAACCTGCACCGCTGTACCATGGCAGCATGCTCCCCCAACCTACACCGCTGTACCATGGCAGCATGCTCCCCCAACCTGCACCGCTGTACCATGGCAGCATGCTCCCCCAACCTGCACCGCTGTACCATGGCAGCATGCTCCCCCAACCTGCACCGCTGTACCATGGCAGCATGCTCCCCCAACCTACACTGCTGTACCATGGCAGCATGCTCCCCCAACCTACACTGCTCTATCATGGCAGCATGCTCCCCCAACCTACACTGCTGTACCATGGCAGCATGCTCCCCCAACCTGCACAGCTGTAATATGGCAGCATGCTCCCCCAACCTACACTGCTGTACCATGGCAGCATGCTCCCCCAACCTACACTGCTGTACCATGGCAGCATGCTCCCCCAACCTGCACCGCTGTATCATGGCAGCATGCTCCCCCAACCTACTCTGCTGTACCATGGCAGCATGCTCCACCAACCTACACGGCTGTACCATGGCAGCATGCTCCCCCAACCTGCACCGCTGTACCATGGCAGCATGCTCCCCCAACCTGCACCGCTGTACCATGGCAGCATGCTCCCCCAACCTGCACCGCTGTACCATGGCAGCATGCTCCCCAACCTGCACCGCTGTACCATGGCAGCATGCTCCCCCAACCTGCACCGCTGTACCAGGGCAGCATGCTCCCCCAACCTGCACCGCTGTACCATGGCAGCATGCTCCCCAACCTACACCGCTGTACCATGGCAGCATGCTCCCCCAAACTGCACCGCTGTACCATGGCAGCATGCTCCCCCAACCTGCACCGCTGTACCATGGCAGCATGCCCCCCAACCTGCACCGCTGTACCATGGCAGCATGCTCCCCCAACCTGCACCGCTGTACCATGGCAGCATGCTCCCCCAACCTACACTGCTGTACCATGGCAGCATGCTCCCCCAACCTACACTGCTGTACCATGGCAGCATGCTCCCCCAACCTACACTGCTGTACCATGGCAGCATGCTCCCCCAACCTGCACCGCTGTACCATGGCAGCATGCTCCCCCAACCTACACTGCTGTACCATGGCAGCATGCTCCCCCAACCTGCACTGCTGTACCATGGCAGCATGCTCCCCCAACCTGCACCGCTGTACCATGGCAGCATGCTCCCCAACCTGCACCGCTGTACCATGGCAGCATGCTCCCCCAACCTGCACCGCTGTACCATGGCAGCATGCTCCCCCAACCTGCACCGCTGTACCATGGCAGCATGCTCCCCCAACCTGCACCGCTGTACCATGGCAGCATGCTCCCCCAACCTGCACCGCTGTACCATGGCAGCATGCTCCCCCAACCTACACTGCTGTACCATGGCAGCATGCTCCCCCAACCTACACTGCTGTACCATGGCAGCATGCTCCCCCAACCTGCACCGCTGTACCATGGCAGCATGCTCCCCCAACCTACACTGCTGTACCATGGCAGCATGCTCCCCCAACCTGCACCGCTGTACCATGGCAGCATGCTCCCCCAACCTGCACCGCTGTACCATGGCAGCATGCTCCCCCAACCTACACTGCTGTACCATGGCAGCATGCTCCCCCAACCTACACTGCTGTACCATGGCAGCATGCTCCCCCAACCTGCACCGCTGTACCATGGCAGCATGCTCCCCCAACCTGCACCGCTGTACCATGGCAGCATGTCCACCTGGCCCAGACTCTGCACTGCTGTACCATGGCAGCATGCTCCCCCAACCTGCACCGCTGTACCATGGCAGCATGTCCACCTGGCCCAGACTCTGCACTGCTGTACCATGGCAGCATGCTCCCCCAACCTGCACCGCTGTACCATGGCAGCATGCTCCCCCAACCTGCACCGCTGTACCATGGCAGCATGCTCCCCCAACTTGCACCGCTGTACCATGGCAGCATGCTCCCCCAACCTACACTGCTGTACCATGGCAGCATGCTCCCCCAACCTGCACCGCTGTACCATGGCAGCATGCTCCCCCAACCTACACCGCTGTACCATGGCAGGATGCTCCCCCAACCTGCACCTGCTGTACCATGGCAGCATGCTCCTCCAACCTACACTGCTGTACCATGGCATCATGCTCCCCCAACCTGCACCGCTGTACCATGTCAGCATGCTCCCCAACCTGCACCGCTGTACCATGGCAGCATGCTCCCCAACCTACACTGCTGTACCATGGCAGCATGCTCCCCAACCTGCACTGCTGTACCATGGCAGCATGCTCCCCAACCTACACTGCTGTACCATGGCAGCATGCTCCCCAACCTACACTGCTGTACCATGGCAGCATGCTCCCCAACCTGCACCACTGTACCATGGCAGCATGCTCCCCAACCTGCACCGCTGTACCATGGCAGCATGCTCCCCAACCTGCACCGCTGTACCATGGCAGCATGCTCCCCCAACCTGCACCACTGTACCATGGCAGCATGCTCCCCTAACCTGCACCGCTGTACCATGGCAGCATGCTCGCCCAACCTACACCGCTGTACCATGGCAGCATGCTCCCACAACCTGCACCGCTGTACCATGGCAGCATGCTCCCCCAACCTGCACTGCTGTACCATGGCAGCATGCTCCCCCAACCTGCACCGCTGTACCATGGCAGCATGCTCCCCCAACCTACACTGCTGTACCATGGCAGCATGCTCCCCCAACCTACACTGCTCTATCATGGCAGCATGCTCCCCCAACCTACACTGCTGTACCATGGCAGCATGCTCCCCCAACCTGCACCGCTGTACCATGGCAGCATGCTCCCCCAACCTACACTGCTGTACCATGGCAGCATGCTCCCCCAACCTACACTGCTGTACCATGGCAGCATGCTCCCCCAACCTGCACCGCTGTATCATGGCAGCATGCTCCCCCAACCTACTCTGCTGTACCATGGCAGCATGCTCCCCCAACCTACACCGCTGTACCATGGCAGCATGCTCCCCCAACCTGCACCGCTGTACCATGGCAGCATGCTCCCCCAACCTGCACCGCTGTACCATGGCAGCATGCTCCCCCAACCTGCACCACTGTACCATGGCAGCATGCTCCCCCAACCTGCACCGCTGTACCATGGCAGCATGCTCCCCCAACCTGCTCCGCTGTACCATGGCAGCATGCTCCCCCAACCTACACCGCTGTACCATGGCAGCATGCTCCCCCAACCTGCACCGCTGTACCATGGCAGCATGCTCCCCCAACCTGCACCGCTGTACCATGGCAGCATGCTCCCCCAACCTGCACCGCTGTACCATGGCAGCATGCTCCCCCAACCTGCACCGCTGTACCATGGCAGCATGCTCCCCCAACCTACACTGCTGTACCATGGCAGCATGCTCCCCCAACCTACACTGCTGCACCATGGCAGCATGCTCCCCCAACCTACACTGCTGTACCATGGCAGCATGCTCCCCCAACCTGCACCGCTGTACCATGGCAGCATGCTCCCCCAACCTACACTGCTGTACCATGGCAGCATGCTCCCCCAACCTGCACCGCTGTACCATGGCAGCATGCTCCCCCAACCTGCACCGCTGTACCATGGCAGCATGCTCCCCCAACCTGCACCGCTGTACCATGGCAGCATGCTCCCCCAACCTGCACCGCTGTACCATGGCAGCATGCTCCCCCTACCTGCACCGCTGTACCATGGCAGCATGCTCCCCCAACCTGCACCGCTGTACCATGGCAGCATGCCCCCCAACCTGCACCGCTGTACCATGGCAGCATGCTCCCCCAACCTACACTGCTGTACCATGGCAGCATGCTCCCCCAACCTACACTGCTGTACCATGGCAGCATGCTCTCCCAACCTACACTGCTGTACCATGGCAGCATGCTCCCCCAACCTGCACCGCTGTACCATGGCAGCATGCTCCCCCAACCTACACTGCTGTACCATGGCAGCATGCTCCCCCAACCTACACTGCTGTACCATGGCAGCATGCTCCCCCAACCTGCACCGCTGTACCATGGCAGCATGCTCCCCCAACCTACACTGCTGTACCATGGCAGCATGCTCCCCAACCTACACTGCTGTACCATGGCAGCATGCTCCCCCAACCTGCACCGCTGTACCATAGCAGCATGCTCCCCCAACCTGCACTGCTGTACCATGGCAGCATGTCCACCTGGCCCAGACTCTGCACTGCTGTACCATGGCAGCATGCTCCCCCAACCTGCACCGCTGTACCATGGCAGCATGTCCACCTGGCCCAGACTCTGCACTGCTGTACCATGGCAGCATGCTCCCCCAACCTGCACCGCTGTACCATGGCAGCATGCTCCCCCAACCTGCACCGCTGTACCATGGCAGCATGCTCCCCCAACCTGCACCGCTGTACCATGGCAGCATGCTCCCCCAACCTACACTGCTGTACCATGGCAGCATGCTCCCCCAACCTGCACCGCTGTACCATGGCAGCATGCTCCCCCAACCTACACCGCTGTACCATGGCAGCATGCTCCCCCAACCTGCACCGCTGTACCATGGCAGCATGCTCCCCCAACCTGCACTGCTGTACCATGGCAGCATGCTCCCCCAACCTACACTGCTGTACCATGGCAGCATGCTCCCCCAACCTGCACCGCTGTACCATGGCAGCATGCTCCCCCAACCTGCACCGCTGTACCATGGCAGCTTGCTCCCCCAACCTGCACCGCTGTACCATGGCAGCATGCTCCCCCAACCTACACTGCTGTACCATGGCAGCATGCTCCCCCAACCTACACTGCTGTACCATGGCAGCATGTCCACCTGGCCCAGACTCTATAAGCTGAAGCACCAAGAGCTCCCACTGAGTGTCTCTCAAGCAGTAAGCCTAGCCACCTCCCTCCAGAATGGGTGAGACATGTACTACTCAGTCCAAGCCCCCAAATGGGTGAGACACGTACCACTCAGTCCAATCCTCCTGAATGGGTGAGACATGTACCACTTATTCCAATCCCCCTGAATGGTTGAGGCATATACCACTCTGTCCAGTCCCCCTGAATGATTGAGGCATGTACCACTCAGTCCAATCCCCCTGAATGTTTGAGGCATGTACCACTCAGTCCAATCCCTTGAATGGTTGAGGTATGTACCACTCAGTCCAATCCCCTGAATGGTTGAGGTATGTACCACTCAGTCCAATCCCTCTGAATGGTTGAGGCATGTACCACTCAGTCCAATCCCCTTGAGTGGTTGAGGCATGTATCACTCAGTCCAGTCCTCCTGAATGGTTGAGGCATGTACCACTCAGTCCAATCCCCCTGAATGGTTGAGGCATGTACCACTCTTTCCAATCCCACCACGGAGCTGCTTTCAGCTCTTTTACCAACTTGATGAACACAGTTTGCCGGGGTCACAGTCAGGTGTTTATGTCTTTGCACCATGGGAGGGGTGTGTGTTTTAGGTGTTCTATCCTTAAACATCATCCACAGCAATTAAAACATGCATTATTGTACACTGGATTTTATTGTATCTTGCTATATTTTACTATTATTATTATTATTATTCTATATTTGTACTTTTCTGTAACTAACTTGTACTTGAAGCTTTTCTTCCTGGGCGTCTGCTGAAAATGGACATATATCCAGTCAGACTTTCCAGGTCAACAAATGTAAAATAAAATAAATAAATAAAACAAATTGTAATGCAAACAAATAAATAATTAAGGAATGAATTCAATAGGTAAAATATTGACGTCAGAATTAAAATAAAATGCTGCCCTTCTTCTCCATAAAATGCAATTTTAAAAACACAGACTTTAATAGCCTTTTCAAAGCCAACAAAAGACAGACACATTCAAAGCCATGATGGTAGTAGGTTCCACAGATGAGGAGTCCGGAAAATAAATGAGGATACCCCAGAATAATCAAGGTGCTTCTGTAGGGCTACTAGCAGGTCCTCGGAAGTTGAGCACATGACCTGGATGAGCCAGTTCAGAGCAGCCAACTCCTTCAGGTAAGATGAACCTAGGCTATGAGTGGGCATACACACACCAAGATCATATACATGATTTTCTCATGAATTTAAAGAGAGTGCAGACTGCACTGAATAAGTAACATGCTGGTCATATGATATACCAATTAGTAGCCTGCCAGCAGAGTCCTGCACCATCACTAAACAAGTTCAGAAATCTGATGACCCAAGTATAAGACATGAGATTAGTTCAGCTTACAATAGATCAAGGCATGAATAACCACAGACAGGGCAGCAAAAAATATGCCTCATCACTGAACTGATTCACAAACTGAAACCTGAAGATTTCACAACAGCTGACCCTTTGTCCCAAAGTGACAGCCTGCAGTGTAAAAGAGCACAGATAGATTACACACCTTATCAACACACTTAAGCTTTCTACATAAGATAAAGTTAGGGCTGTAATCATTTTACTGTTGATGTTGTCCCTTACAAAAGCTAATGTACAGTGTTTATAATATAATTCAGTTGTCATGTCTTGCAGCTACTAATTTACTTTGTTTATAAACTGTTTATTTTCTGTCCATACTGACCACTGGTGTTTATGACATTGTGCTATGTATAAATTATAACTGAAATTCATCCTGGGTGATTTAGCATATTAAGTTGTTCAATAAATCATAATTATGAACCACATAAATACATTAATGAATAAACAAATAAATAAATTACCAAAGTCAAAGTCCATGGGAATATAAAATCAGTCTAGTTACCAAGGGTCTTAATTGCGAAGGCCATAAAAACATAACAAAAGTATGCTTCGTGGCACTGAATTCCATGTAAAATATTAAGGTACTGCAATCTGCTTTGAACTGTTTGATATTTCATTACAAACCAGTGAAATTTATCCAGAAGAGTGTGCTAACTATGGAAAATACATCTGCCTTTGCTTTCAGAATGCAAATCATCACCCTGGAACTTAATGAGCAAGTCATTTTCCTACTCTGAGTTTTAGAAATAATACTAAACTTGCCTAAACGGTTAACCTTAAACTTGTATTGCAGCTATTTGAGAAACAGTCTCATTTCAAAAGCTTTGAGTTTTTGGAAATTTGATCACATCATCTCACTGATATAAATTTCAAGTTTCTGAAAACTCATTCAACTGATAGGGATCTGTTTGTGCACACTGAAGTGTTGAACATTGTTTCATTTTATGAGTATAATGAATTTGATTTATTTATGACTCTGTCACTTAATGCTTATAAATTCCCCTGAACCTTTTTTTCTACTGGGTCATGTGGACACATTCTTTCTTTTATGAATATTTTGTCTGTATTCAAGCTGTTACATATTTTGTACATATTGTTTGCCTAAGTATCCAAATGCCTCTTTATATTTTATAAATGTTTAGCTTAAATTTATCCTCTATATTTTGTACTTATTTCATGTGTTATTATGGCCCATGTCATGACTGAAAAGATCTTCAGGCCAGTCCACTTACCCATTTATCAATCAAATAAATATAAATACAAATGAATAAAGAAATAAAAAGTCCCATCCCACACTCCATGTGCACAAAGCTCAAAGTATAGTACTTCATTTTCTGTAACTCTAATTGTTGGGACTTACTTCAAAATGCAAGCAGCTTACAAAATGATCATTTTCAACTATGAATCATAGCCATACTGTACCCAGAGAAGAGTCTATTAAAATATTTCTACTCCATAATGTTCATAAAGTATTACATTGACTCAGTCCTACAGAGAAATCAATGCAATTAGAGTCAACGATTTTAGTTGTGAAAAAAGAAAGAATAACTAGAAACTGTCCTAGAAAAGAATGGAGGACCCTTCCAATGCCTTACGCAGAAGGTGTTCCCTCTCCTACATCTAGAGCTTTGAGTGGTGTTCATAGTGTTTGCACAGATGGGGTAAATAGGGGCAATGTCTGTGAGTGAGCATA
>NC_056746.1:1337083696-1337113696 GCF_019279795.1 Protopterus annectens | reverse complement strand
AATGTACAACACTGTGGGCAATACAGTAAAACAACAGACCATGCAAGCATACTGTGAAGCTCAATGCCACATGTGAAGGGCCTCACAAATAAATATATATACATATAGAGAGAGAGAGAGAGAGAAAGTGAAAGTGAAAGAGTGAGAGAGAGATAAGCTTTTCATTAAGTCAACAGCCTTTAAAGATGACATCAGTTTTGTTAGAACAGATGGTTTGCAGGTGTGCAAGATCACGCAAACCCCAGGGTTGTGGAATGTGGCCTTTCACCAGTATTGTGTGATCTCAGAGTTAGTATATATATTTAACAGAGGGTGTAATGCTGTTGTTACTTAAAAACATTGACACACACACAAAGATGTCACTTTTTTATTTTGTCAATGTATATTTGGATATCTCAATGTTTTTAATTACACCCATATATCTGTGTGTGTGTGTGTGTGTGTGTGTGTGTGTGTGTGTGTGTGTGTGTGTGTGTGTGTGTGTGTGTGTGTGTGTGTGTGTGTGTGTGTGTGTGTGTGTGTGTGTGTGTGTGTGTGTGTGTGTGCATATATATATATATATATATATATATATATATATATATATATATACATAGATAGATATAGATATAGATATAGATATGTATCTATATATAGATATCTATCTACCTATATATATTTGCATACACAAACACACAAATGCCAACCGTGGGCAAATCTAACATTACTCACACCCAGCCATGGATTATTGCTATAGTAAATAATAACTGCAGTAATGTAGCTCAGTTTTTTACGCTAAAATCTCCTGTGCTGGGTGCCCTCTTACCTCTAGTTGTGAATGCAATTGCCAAAAGCAGAACTCCACTACAGTATGCAACAACTGATGTAAACAACTACCACCACATCATCACTTTTGTTGTGGCCAGTTATTGTATAATTAGAATTTTAGAATGTAGAGCAAATACAGGGACAGTGCATTTGTTAGAAATGCACCATCACAGAGCATTTCTTACTGACTTTGTAGATATGCATGCATATTACTTATTTCACATCAAGACTGGATAAACTATTTTCAGGATAGCAATCACTGTGTTTCTTGTTAATGTTTCTAAGGAAGCATTTTTAAGCTTTCCTTTCCAATTTGTTGTACTGATTTCTTGCCTGGCACTGTGAATTTTTTATTAAATCCAATTATTGAAGTAAAGTACACACGCAAGTCATGCTGATTTTTTTTTGTTATGCATGACATTTAGACTTCTTTGAAATAAGTGACACCTTATCTTTACATTTTTCTGTAAGAGACACAGTCTGCGGGAGAAGCATTGCAGAGTGTGTATGATTGTCTCTGTTATCTCTGAACTAACATCTGCTGCTTTTTTCAGTCATGTTCAGGTACTTTCCTTCACCCCAGGGCACTTTTCATTAGTTTTTAGAGCTCTGTGATATATCTGTCAGCCAGAGAAAGTAAGCTAATCTTTTTAACAGAGTACACATATATCAGCTTTTCCAGGGCATTAGCATTAAAGTGGCTTGAGGGTTTGTATATTGTATTCATCTTGTACAAAAAGAAACACTGCAGAAATTACCATTATTTATTGGTGTAACTTATTTGCTTTAAACATTTCAAGAAATCCATTAAATGAAATGTTTACAGAAATGTTTGCACTGATTAATATATTTTCCTAAAGTGCTGTTCTAAGAAGGAGACAGATTTTAAGAATGTTTAATCAGTATTTTAGAGGGTTTTAATTATTATGAGCTAAGCATTAAAGATCAAATAAATGAAGTGGCGAGATTTTAATTTCAAATGTTATTCACAAATGAGAGGGACAGGCCCTAGGAACCAGGACAACAGGAGGCAGATGAGCATTTGCCCTGCTTTACTCATGCATGTAACAGTTACGTAGTGCATGTGCCGTGGCATTCACTTTTATGTCACTTTTATGTCACACAATGGGATGTGCACGAATGTAAATAACAAATACCTGGCATTTATGCCATGCCGTTTGTCTTTTATATAATTAAGTATGTCAGATATTAGTGGGCACCTATTAGAAACATGTCAGATATTAATGGGCAGCTATTTTTAACTAAGCAGATGTTTTGCTTTTAATTGTTCATGTATTATATAATCTTAAACATGTTATTTTAATGAGACAAAATCCTCGTTTACTTGGTCTTAGGATAAAAAGCGTTACTGCTTTATACCAGAAGAGAAACAACTGGCAGAATTTATCTTCTGACATATATTAGTTAGTTCACATCCATTCAGACCTTTACATCAAGAAGACATCTTGACATTCTGAAGGCTATGATGTTGTAAGGGTAACATGATATAAAATATGCAACAGATTAATGCTACGCTTTCCTTTGCACTCCAGCATCCAGGTAGTACAGTATTACTTCATGTTTAGCTAGATACCATGAATCAAATCCCAAGGGACCCTGATTCTAACAGTAAACAGGAACATAAGATTGTCAAAATACACAAATTTATCTTAACAGAGAACCTGACTGACACATTCAGATAAAATACTTCTAGATAACTTTAAGCACACAATAGAAATTCATCAGTGTTCTGTATATAATATGTTCAGAGTAATTTAATTTAAGTTTTTATGCTGACTTTCACTTTGATAACTAGTAAGTGTCCTAAAACCTAGATACAGGAAATCTACTATGCAAAATAATAGCAAAAAAGAGATAATTCTGAAGTGGTTTCTTGAAATTACTTAAAATTTAGGGACCCACAAACTTTCAAAGAAGGATTGTACACATTAGTTCAATGACATTGCGGAAGACAATTCATGTCTTAAGAACATCTAAAGTGGGGGCATTGAGGAGTTGTAATGCTTTAGTGGGTACTATGTCAGAAATTCAGTAACACACCTGTATAGTATCTGCAGTGGTGCAGCGGTAGCATTGTTGCCTCACAGCAAGAGGTTCTCCCGTTCGATTCTCAGCTGGAGCACCTTCTGTGTGGAGTCTGCATGTCCTCCCTATGGATGGGTGGGTATTCAAAAGACATGCGTAAATGGGTGTGCCTTCATTGAAGGTTGGGCATCAAGCTGGCAGCTCAGCACCATGAAAATATACTGCCAATCATTAGCGGACCGGAGTTCCGCTGTGGTGACCCCTAACCGGGAAAAGCTGAAAGACAAACAACAACAACAACCTGTATAGTGCCTGTAGGTCCCTTCAATGAAGTGATACTCATTAACATATTGATAGAACTGACCTGCAAAAAGTAATTATCTCAGAAATCAACACAAAACAGATTATACATGTGGAGTGATATGTGAACCAATTCACATGTATTGGCTGTGATGGATCTGTCTCACTCATACCTGTGCTCATGGTCCTTTTTACATACAAGCTACACCTGCCACATACTACATAAGAGAAAGCTAAGCAAGGACAACAGAACTGTAACCAACACTGCAGTGCCCAGGGCAAAATCAGTCAGCAGGAAATAAAACTATAAAATGGCGCATTAGCCATTGAGGACCTTAGAATGGGTAATTTTTGGAATTTCTATTTTTTGTGAGTCTGCTACTTCCCAGTAAAATGACTACATTATTCTTTTTAAAGAAAATTAATTATTGGGGTGCTACATTATAGGATCACAGGATCATAAGAAGTTACTAGGCTATTGGCCCTGAGGTCCTTATAAGCCTAGGCAAGAGTTTAGCCCATGTTTAGAGAAGTCAGCACAGGTGGAATTCTAGGGGTGTATTTTCTGTTTCCCATTCAGTTATCCAGTTTGCACTTAAAAAGGGGTAAAGAGGTACTCTGTGTGATGTGGAGAGGGAGTGTATTCCATACATGGGGGAATGTCTGGGACACAAATCTGTCCTGTCTACAAGTCGTGTTGATGTCAAAGACCAGGTTGAGGCCGCGTGTGTGGGTTACTCAAGTGGAGCTTGACTTGCGGATATGCAGCAATCCAATCAAGGCAGGGTTTGAGATCACCTTGTATACCATATAGAAGTCATCTCTGAGGAGTCTGTATAGAACTGAGTAGAGGATAGGGCTTTTAGCCTGGGCTTTTAGCCTATCTGTGTATGGTAGATGTTTGAGGCCTTGGATTCTCCTGGTGAGGAACCTCTGTGGTCTCTCCAGCTGCTGCATGTGCTTTGCGAGGTACATGCCGAAAGGGCTATTGTACTTAATAATGGGCCTTATAAGAGAAGAATACAGGGATGGTATAACCTCCTTGTCCCTGGATGAGATAAACTTACTTATGAGATGGGCCGTGTAGAAAGCTTTCTATACAAAGGAAGCAACATGGTGGTCAAAACTCAAGTTGCTATCAACCTGGGTGACAAAATCCTTATGGCTGATTGCGTGCTTAGGACCTTGTTATTAATGTGATAATTTGTGGGGACGTCACTTTGCCCAAAGGGGATGATGATGCATTTTTTGGTATTCAGCTTGAGGCCATGTTTCTGGAACCAGTCATTTGTTTGGGTGAGAACCTCTTGGAGGACGTCCACATAACTATGGGAATTGATGACAACACCCAGCTTGCAGTCATCTGCAAACTTGGTCAGCCATAGTACACTGGTTCTGGCCTGCACCTCAGAAAAGTAAATCCCAAATAACAGAAGCCCCATGACTGAACCCTAGGGTACGCTACTTGTTACAGGTCTACTGTTAGAGGTGGCTTCCCCTGTTTTGACAAGGTGAGTTCTATCAGTGATCCAGTTTGCTACCCATCTGGTAACATATGGATTGATGTCTATTTGAGAGAGTGTATCTATTATGCCCGAGTGGGGAATAGTGTCAAAGGCTTTGGCCAGGTCAAGGTAGGTGGTATGCACTGTCTTCCCTTCATCCATGGCTTTGGTCATAGTCTCAAAGAAGTCAACCAAATTTAACAGACATGGCCTCCCCTTGATGAAGCCAAACTGTGTGGGATCGAGTGTTTGGAGGTTGCCAATGTCCTTGTTAATGAGGTCATGATAATCCAATCCATGGCCTTGCAGATCAGGTTAGTTAGGCTGATGGGTCTATAATTTCCTGGATCGATGGACACTCCAACTTTGTGCAAAGGGATGACAGTGGCTGTCCTCCACTTAACCGGGGTGAAGCCAGTACTCAGGCTTTGGTTCAATAGGGTGCCTAATGGTTCCTGCCTGAATTCATGCAGAATGCAGCCTGGGATGTTATCGGGTCCCATGGAGGCTGTATTTTTTGCCTTTGAGAGAGCAGTGATTACCTGTTCCCTAGATATAAGGTGAAGGGGACAGGTACTGGGGATGTCCTTATTTACTGATTGGGGGAACAGAAAGGTAAAGTCACTGAATCTGTCAGCCATCAAGTTTGCTATATTTACGGCATTTGTCTATGTGGTGTCCTTGACTACCCATTCTGAACAGATCTGAGTGCTTTTTTTGAGATTGTGGACGTATGTGAAGAAGGCCTTATGACTGTCTCTAATAGATGTGGCCAATCTGGACTCAAAGTTTACTTTGGAGGATTTCACTAGTGCTCTTATTTGCTTGTTCAGGCTAAGGAGAGATTGTTTCCAACTGGGCACCTGCTCCTTCTTGGTCCTGAACAGCAATTTTTTCCCTTTGTTATAGAGTCTATTTATTGCAGATGTCTGCCAGATAGGTTTACTTTTCCTTGCGGAGGATGATTTAGTCCGGTCGGGTATTCCTGATTCCATGCATCTATATAAAAGCTCATATAGTGCTTTGTTGTAGTTTTGGATATTGATGCCAGTTCCTAAAGAGGGGGAGAGGGCTGTGAAGCTGTTTATACCATCCCTCAGGAGGCTGTGATTAGCTTTGGAGAAGTTTTTTGTTTGATCCTAGCTAGACGGGGAATGGGAGAGATGGTGACTTTGAAAGTGACCGCTTTATGTTCCAGTCTTACCAGGGAGAATGATACTGTAGGGGTGCTGCAGTGGTTACTCATGTTGGCTAATACCAAGTCCAAGATATTATTGCCCCTTAACTCTCTTATGTCATTGTTGGGACTCTGTGAGCTATGCAGGAAGATGGCTGCTTAGTGTTCAATTCCAGCTACAGAGGTTTGGGGTGAGGAAGGTGATAAAAGTCAGTTGACTTAGTAGTAAAAAGTGTCACTGAGTTGGCATAGTTGCCAGGCTTCATGGTGAAGCTTTGGGAAGTGAGATGAGAAAGTGTGTTGTCCAGGGAGCAGCAATAGTAGCATGAAAGAAAGTAGCTAAATTGGGACAAATTATTCAGTAGCTGTAGAAAGGCATCAAGGACAGTAAGAAGAAGACAGAGGTGACAGCCTCAAAGTGTAAGGCTTTGGGAAAAAGGAGTAGAAAGGAAAATGTTAGAGTAAATGGGAAATGGATAAGACTCCAAATGTTAGAGTAAATGGGAAATGGATAAGACTCCAAATGTTAGAGTAAATGGGAAATGGATAAGACTCCATTGCCTTTATAAAACTCTGTCTCAGAGGAATTACAGTAAAGGTTCTTTACCTTCACTGCTAAGTGTGCTGAGTCTAAAGAGTGGGCAGACAGTCCACTTCTGGCTGGATGAGACATTTTATAGTAAAGTTGAACAGTCTCTATTGAAAGACTGGTCGCCATAATCGACTCTCCAGCCAACACAAGCATCCTCCAAAACGGCCTCATAGAAACAGACAACTGGTGCCAGAGCCATGGCCTCAAGCTAAATGCCAAAAAGTATATAGTCATCCCCTTTGGCAAAAACAAAGTGCCCACAAATTACCACATAGGTGGTAATCCATTAAGTACAGAAGAAATAATTAGGGACCTGGGGACCCAAGTTGATAGCAATCTCTCATTTGACAACCACGTGGCAAAAGTGGTTAGAAAAACATTTTATATAGCCCACCTAATCATGAAGGGATTCACATCTAGATCAGGGGAGGTCATCGTGCCTCTTTACTCATCCCTCATCAGGCCCATAATTGAGTACAATGCCCCTTTTGGGATGTACCTTACCAGGCACCTGCAGCAACTGGAAAGACCCCAAAAGTACCTCACCAAGAGGATCAAAGGGCTCAAACAGATGCCATATGCTGCCCGGTTAAAGAAACTCCAGCTCTACTCAGTGGCATACCGCCTGTTCAGAGGCGATCTGTACCTGACGTAAAAAGCCATGTCCAACCCAGAATTAATGGACATGCTGCACCTCAGAAAATCCAAATCCCATCGAGCTACTCGCTCGAGAGACTTGAACCTCAGCACTGAAATAAATAGGACATGCTGGAGGGACAGATTCATAACCCAGAGGCTCCCTTCACTCTGGAATAAAATCCCAGTCCAGGTTAGGCAGAGTCCCTCATTGACTCTCTTCAAGAGGAGTCTTGATGAGTGGATGGGAGATCGTAGGTTTACCCCGGGTATCACTTCAGTGTCACTGTTAGACAGAGGCACAGTATACTAACCTCAAAAAAGGGCATAGCAAAATAAATTTAAAATGGGTGGTGAAAGCCAAACACATTCTGGCTAGGCTTATAAATGCCCTAGGGCAGATAGCCTAGTATGAACCTATGAACCTATGAATGGTTGGTGTGTACAGGAAAGGAGGAAAGAGTTTTCAATGGCAATCTATCATGTGAAAATGTTATACACCAGCTAAACATTAAAGATATAAGCAGATGTCATGTCACTGATAGTGTGGAACATGCAATAGGAGGAGCGACAGTGTGGAACACGCAGAAGGAGGGAGTGACAGTGTGGAACATGCAGAAGGAGTGAGCTACAGTGTGGAACATGCAGAAGGAGGGCACGACAGTGTGGATTAGTTTTCCAGCAAACTAACAGTTGCTTGGGAAGGCCAGGTATACTAAGATGCAATAACTCCAAAGGCCACCTGTATTTACACAGAAGAAATTGGACAGGACCATACCTCTCAGCTGCTATGAGTTAGGCATAGTGCTATGATTTTGGCCTTCATATTTAGCATTGTTTTTATTAGATTTAGTGATGTTCCTCCTAAAGTCAGACTTGGTTATGGGGGGGGGGGACCATATTAAGTAAATAGCTAAGCTTACAAAAATATTCTATACAACTAGCTACATAAGGACTAGCACTCAAAATACTTCTATTCAGTAAAATAAGGTGGTCCCCTTTTGACCTGCACTATTACTTCTAATTGCCAGAAGTATGATTTTTTAATGGCACGTGCTATGATTTTTATTGGCCAAATATATGATTTTTTAATGGGCAGTGCTATGATATTAAAGGGCAAAACTATGATTTTCTTAAAGGCCAGTACTATGAGTTTAAAGGCCAGCGCTATGATTTTTTAATGGCCAGTGCTGTGATTTTAAAGGCCAGAGTTATGATTTTTAATGGCCAGTATTATGAATTTAAAGGCCAGTGCTGTGATTTTAAAGGGTCTTTGTTGAAGTCTTGTTTTAAATTCGCCTCTCCTTAACCATTCCTACATTCACTCCTGATCAACTTGAGGTTCTTCCAGAAGTGTTTTGCACTTGCAACTATATTTATGCATTTTCCACATTTCTTGATTTCTTATCTGGTCCTTCACCTCATATTCTTTCTTTTTTTTGGCACATTCAGTTGCTGCCTGATTTTTTATCTACTTCTGGTTTGATTTCCATTCCCAATTGACACTAATATGCTTCTGCTAGATTAAGCAGAGAAGTCATCTTAGAGTTATTCTCCTCATCTTTCAAAACTTTCACTACATTTGGGTCTTGTGAAGTAAGCAGATATGTGTGCAGTCCCACGATTGCAGATCTAGACATGTAATCAGTTTCAAGGAGGCCCATCCCTCCTTCGGAATGGGGAATATATAATCTTGGTATGCATTGATTTTTATAGATCATTTGGTGAGCATGAAGCATCCTTCTTGTTTTCCTATGTAATCTATCCAACACATTTCATTCACTCCAAAAATGTAAGTTAGGACAGGAAGAGCAAATTGGTTTATAGCTTGGATTTTGTTTCTAGATGTCAACGCTGTTTTCAGGATTAATATAAGTCTTCTGAAATGCTCCTTACTAAGTTTTATTTGCATCTGTTTGTGTTTTATTACTGATCCTTCATCAGCCCCAAATATTTATACACTCCCTCTTGCTCAAGTTCTTTTATATCACATTCTTGTCCCAAACTGATGTTTTCCTGGTGCTGCAGTTTTCCATTATATATTTTGCCACTATTTATAAACCTCTTGTTAAGAAACAGCAATGAATAAATATCTGTAACAGCAAAAGAACATTTTGCATTAAGACTTTTGCTAAGAAAAATCAATGAAGAAATAACTGTAGCGGCACAATAACATAATATATATGGATAATGTTGGAATCCGAGGGTTTCCGTACTTACACCAGAGTGTACTGAGTTACCCATAAGAAACACAAAATAACATAGTATATATGGATAATGTTGGAATCCGTGGGTTTCCGTACTTACACCAGAGTGTACTGAGTTACCCATAAGAAACACAAAATAAAATAGTATATATGGTAATGTTGGAATCAGTGGGTTTCCGTACTTACACCAGAGTGTACTGAGTTACCCATAAGAAACACAAAATAACATAGTATATATGGATAACGTTGGAATCCGTGGGTTTCTGTACTTACACCCGAGTGTACTGAGTTACCCATAAGAAACACAAAATAACATAGTATATATGGATAATGTTGGAATCCGTGGGTTTCCGTACTTACACCAGAGTGTACTGAGTTACCCATAAGAAACACAAAATAACATCGTATATATGGTAATGTTGGAATCCGTGGGTTTCCGTACTTACACCAGAGTGTACTGAGTTACCCATAAGAAACACAAAATAACATAGTATATATGGATAATGTTGGAATCCGTGGGTTTCCGTACTTACACCCGAGTGTACTGAGTTACCCATAAGAAACACAAAATAACATAGTATATATGGATAATGTTGGAATCCGTGGGTTTCCGTACTTACACCAGAGTGTACTGAGTTACCCATAAGAAACACAAAATAACATAGTATATATGGTAATGTTGGAATCCGTGGGTTTCCGTACTTACACCAGAGTGTACTGAGTTACCCATAAGAAACACAAAATAACATAGTATATATGGATAATGTTGGAATCCGTGGGTTTCGTACTTACACCAGTGTACTGAGTTACCCATAAGAAACACAAAATAACATAGTATATATGGATAATGTTGGAATCCGTGGGTTTCCATACTTACACCAGAGTGTACTGAGTTACCCATAAGAAACACAAAATAACATAGTATATATGGATAATGTTGGAATCCGTGGGTTTCCGTACTTACACCCGAGTGTACTGAGTTACCCATAAGAAACACAAAATAACATAGTATATATGGATAATGTTGGAACTGTGGGTTTCGTGACTTACACCGAGTGTACTGAGTTACCCATAAGAAACACAAAATAACATAGTATATATGGATAATGTTGGAATCCTGGGTTTCCATACTTACACCAGTGTACTGAGTTACCCATAAGAAACACAAAATAACATAGTATATATGGATAATGTTGGAACTGGGTTTCCGTACTTACACCAGAGTGTACTGAGTTACCCATAAGAAACACAAAATAACATAGTATATATGGTAATGTTGGAATCCGTGGGTTTCCGTACTTACACCAGAGTGTACTGAGTTACCCATAAGAAACACAAAATAACATAGTATATATGGATAATGTTGGAATCCGTGGGTTTCCGTACTTACACCCGAGTGTACTGAGTTACCCATAAGAAACACAAAATAACATAGTATATATGGATAATGTTGGAATCCATGGGTTTCCATACTTACACCAGAGTGTACTGAGTTACCCATAAGAAACACAAAATAACATAGTATATATGGATAATGTTGGAATCCGTGGGTTTCGTGCTTACACCGAAAGTGTACTGAGTTACCCATAAGAAACACAAAATAACATAGTATATATGGTAATGTTGGAATCCGTGGGTTTCCGTACTTACACCAGAGTGTACTGAGTTACCCATAAGAAACACAAAATAACATAGTATATATGGATAATGTTGGAATCCGTGGGTTTCGTTTACACCCGAGTGTACTGAGTTACCCATAAGAAACACAAAATAACATAGTATATATGGATAATGTTGGAATCCGTGGGTTTCCATACTTACACCAGAGTGTACTGAGTTACCCATAAGAAACACAAAATAACATAGTATATATGGATAATGTTGGAATCCGTGGGTTTCCGTACTTACACCAGAGTGTACTGAGTTACCCATAAGAAACACAAAATAACATAGTATATATGGATAATGTTGGAATCCGTGGGTTTCCGTACTTACACCCGAGTGTACTGAGTTACCCATAAGAAACACAAAATAACATAGTATATATGGATAATGTTGGAATCCGTGGGTTTCCATACTTACACCAGAGTGTACTGAGTTACCCATAAGAAACACAAAATAACATCGTATATATGGTAATGTTGGAATCTGTGGGTTTCCGTGACTACACCAGAGTGTACTGAGTTACCCATAAGAAACACAAAATAACATAGTATATATGGATAATGTTGGAATCCGTGGGTTTCGATTACACCAGAGTGTACTGAGTTACCCATAAGAAACACAAAATAACATAGTATATATGGATAATGTTGGAATCCGTGGGTTTCGTGACTTACACCAGAGTGTACTGAGTTACCCATAAGAAACACAAAATAACATAGTATATATGGTAATGTTGGAATCCGTGGGTTTCCGTACTTATACCAGAGTGTACTGAGTTACCCATAAGAAACACAAAATAACATAGTATATATGGATAATGTTGGAACTGGGTTTCCGTACTTATACCAGAGTGTACTGAGTTACCCATAAGAAACACAAAATAACATAGTATATATGGATAATGTTGGAATCCGTGGGTTTCCGTACTTACACCCGAGTGTACTGAGTTACCCATAAGAAACACAAAATAACATAGTATATATGGATAACGTTGGAATCCGTGGGTTTCCATACTTACACCAGAGTGTACTGAGTTACCCATAAGAAACACAAAATAACCTAGTATACATGGTAATGTTGGAATCCGTGGGTTTCCGTACTTACACCAGAGTGTACTGAGTTACCCATAAGAAACACAAAATAACATAGTATATATGGATAATGTTGGAATCCGTGGGTTTCCGTACTTACACCAGAGTGTACTGAGTTACCCATAAGAAACACAAAATAACATCGTATATATGGTAATGTTGGAATCCGTGGGTTTCCGTACTTACACCAGAGTGTACTGAGTTACCCATAAGAAACACAAAATAACATCGTATATATGGTAATGTTGGAATCCGTGGGTTTCCGTACTTACACCAGAGTGTACTGAGTTACCCATAAGAAACACAAAATAACATAGTATATATGGATAATGTTGGAATCCGTGGGTTTCCGTACTTACACCAGAGTGTACTGTTACCCATAAGAAACACAAAATAACATAGTATATATGGATAATGTTGGAAACCGTGGGTTTCCGTACTTACACCCGAGTGTACTGAGTTACCCATAAGAAGCAGAAAATAACATTGTATATATGGTAATGTTGGAATCCGTGGGTTTCCGTACTTACACCCGAGTGTACTGAGTTACCCATAAGAAACACAAAATAACATCGTATATATGGTAATATTGGAATCCGTGGGTTTCCGTACTTACACCAGAGTGTACTGAGTTACCCATAAGAAACACAAAATAACATAGTATATATGGATAATGTTGGAATCCGTGGGTTTCCGTACTTACACCAGAGTGTACTGAGTTACCCATAAGAAACACAAAATAACATCGTATATATGGATAACGTTGGAATCTGTGGGTTTCCGTACTTACACCAGAGTGTACTGAGTTACCCATAAGAAACACAAAATAACATTGTATATATGGATAACGTTGGAATCCGTGGGTTTCCGTACTTACACCAGAGTGTACTGAGTTACCCATAAGAAACATGGATGATCCATAAATATGTCTTTATGTACTGTTCACATTTGTTATGTAAATCTGTCTATACAACTGCATATGAGAAATGACTGCATGTCCTTAATGAAGATGCCAACAACTATATGCATAATCAAACGTCACTCCAGTACGTTACAAATGTTTCTCTTAAAGCACACATTTTCAATAAAAATAAATCTAAAACAGGTACCAATGAGAAAGATTTTAACATATGTAATATTCCCCAAAACAGAAATGCTGGCAGGTATCAATTTACCTTAACAACTACTTCTGACTCGGGTATCATTGAAAGTAAGAGCACCTAATGTGCACACATGTTTAAGTATCATTTGCACCATACATAATTAAAGAGGTTCATTAAAATTCTGGGTTTTGGAATCCCATTTGCACACATCTGCATAAATTGTCTACATTTAGCTTAACACCCAGGTGTGCAAGTACTCAATAGGTACTGATAAACCGTACCATGTGTGGCACCTGCCTGTTATCTTCCTGTGATCTGATAACATGACATAAACACTACTTTTAAATATTAATTTTTGCTACATTTAAAAATTAGACCATTGCAAACTGAGTGCACATTTTTGAATTTTTGCATTTATCATACATTTTACATTAGGGAATCAAGATAGCTACTTGCAGGAGGCTGTAACATATCTGTGCGCCCAACTACCCAACAAGAGACCACTCAGAGGCTGACCATATATGCCAGAATAGTGCATCTGATGAGAGCCAGAACAAGGCACTTTGCAATGATCGACATCTGGAACCGGATCATGAGGGAATGCCAAAAGTGTACGAGGATCTACTGGACTAGAGTGCAGGTTCACCAGCACTGTGATAACCTGCATTGCATTGACATGGAAAAGCTTCATTGGAGGGACGCCAAGTTGCAGAGTCAGCCTGTAGATCCCTACAGTAAGTTCATCAGAGACAGCCTGTGAATCCCTACAGTAAGTTCACCAGAGACAGCCCATAGATCCCTACAGTAAGTTCACCAGAGACAGCCAGTGAATCCCTACAGTAAGTTCACCAGAGACAGCCCATAGATCCCTACAGTAAGTTCACCAGAGACAGCCAGTGAATCCCTGCAGTAAGTTTACCAGAGACAGCCCATAGAGCCATACAGTAAGTTCACTAGAGACAGCCCGTAGATCCCTAAAGTAAGTTCACCAGAGATAGCCATAGATCCCTACAGTAAGTTTACCAGAGACAGCCCGTAGATCCCTATAGTAAGTTCACCAGAGATAGCCATAGATCCCTACAGTAAGTTCACCAGAGACAGCATGTAGATCCCTACAGTAAGTTCACCAGAGACAGCCCGTAGAGCCCTAGAGTAAGTTCACCAGAGACAGCACGTAGATCCCTGCAGTAAGTTCACCAGAGACAGCCTGTGAATCCCTACAGCAAGTTCACCAGAGACAGCCCGTAGATCCCTACAGTAAGTTCACCAGAGACAGCCCATAGATCCCTACAGTAAGTTCACAAGAGACAGCCTGTAGAGCCCTACAGTAAGTTCACTCGAGAGAGACAGCTTGTAGAGCCCTACAGTAAGTTCACCAGAGACAGCCCATAGATCCCTACAGTAAGTTCACCAGAGACAGCCCATAGATCCCTACAGTAAGTTCACCAGAGACAGCCCATAGATCCCTACAGTAAGTTCCCCAGAGACAGCCCATAGATCCCTACAGTAAGTTCACCAGAGACAGCCTGTAGAGCCCCACAGTAAGTTCACCAGAGACAGCCTTATAGGCGCCAGAACCATACAGCGAAGCAGAGGGAGCGTCCTCCCACTTTTACAGCTGCAAGACCTGTAAGGACTCATGTATCCATCACACGCTATTTAAACACGAAAGTGCATGGAAAAACTACCTGATGACATCAAGCCTGCCACGGTGCCACGGTAAGGAGAGGTTCATTTATGTGTTTCCCTTAGGGTGTGTGTGTGTGTGTGTGTGTGTGTGTGTGTGTGTGTGTGTGTGTGTGTGTGTGTGTGTGTCCCAGTTATGTTTAACTGGTGGTTAGAATTTCTGAGGCTCAAACCTTGTACTTAGGTAGAGGAGCCTGCATTCTCTACCCACACCACCACTTGTGATTCAGGAAGTTTAGTCCATAGGTCTCAACTGTCTACATTTTCACAAAATATTTGGCTCATACTTTTGGTGTGTTCCTCTTAAAATGTGTGGTTTTCTGACAAGTCAGTGAGAAAATAATTCAGTAAATAATAATAATAATGACAGCCCTTTAAGTTTCAGTCTTCTTATCTTTTTTGGAAACACAGGGTAACACAAAACATTATTTTAGCAACTTTCTAAGCTATATTTAAAATGCGCCCCTGGTTTTGGGCCTTTGACCCCCCCCCTCAAATAAATGTTGGCTTTTTCCAGATTTCTTCTGCTGTGAAATTGAGAGCTTTAGTTGTGTCATGTGGATGGTGCAGTGGTAGGGTTATCACCTCCTAGCAAGAGGTTATCTGGTTTGATTCTTGGTTGTGATGCCTTCTGTATGTTCTCCCTGTGTTTGTGTAACTTTCCTCCTATGTTACAAAGACATGGATCTTGAGCATTTTTCCCTGGGCCTCTGCTGAAAATTGGCTTTGCTCCAAGTTGGATTTTCCTGTTAAATAAATAAAAAAAATTACAAGAAGCTGAGAGCTTCAGCGAAAGAGAAGTTTAGTGCTGCTTATTCCAAATTTACTTGCATTGTTAGTAGCACAACAGGTAATAGCCTTACTTTTGAGGCAAAAGGCTATGGGTTCTACTCCCACAGTATGCAGCTGGATCGCTGATACTGCACTGTGTTGTACTTTAAAGGGAGTGAGTGCTGCAGTCCTGTGAATGTCCTCCTTTGGAGGCATTACCTACTAACTATGAATTTTTCTATCAGTTTGCCATCCATTTCCTATTGCAATATTACTAGCTTATCATTTTTAATGTAACATAAGCAAATTATTCTTCAAGGGCAACAGCCACTTTATTTTAGATGAAACAATGAAATATAAATTGTTTCCTAGCAACAACCTCTTCATTAGTTACAGATCCCTTTAATATGGAATTATTCAGACAACTTACTTCTGCAGAGATTTTGCATATTTACTAATATTGGTAGATTGTAATGACAGAAGTTCGAGCGGTATTTTATGGTTGAAATTTTTTGAAATGGGTAGTTTTGTCATTAGTGGTTCATACATTTTGTTTCATTGCTTACTAGAAGACTAGAAGTTTGAGATGACTGCAAGCTAGGAGCAGTTATTGAATCCTCAAATGACTTAACCATCATGCAGAAAGGTTTGTCCCAAATAATCACTGGTGTCAAAATCATGACAATGCCCTCTAAGAAATGACCCAGTTGTTTGGCATTTGGAAACGTGTGTGTACAGTGACCTAATGTTTGACCAACATGCGCCCAGTGTCATAAGAAAGCCTTTCTATAGTGCACAGCTTATAAGCAAATTGTGACTAGATCTAGAGATGTTGTTGTCCCCCTTTACAAAGCTCTCATTAGGTCAATCATTTTGTATAATGCCCACTTTGGCATGTATCTGTCCAGCCCCGTGCAACAATTGGAATACCTTCATAGATACCTTACTAAAAGGATACAAGTCCTAAACAATAGGTCTTGCATGGACCACCTCAAAGATTTATTACTATACTCAGTATCCTACAGAGTGCTTAGAGGTGACATGTCTGGCTCCGACATAATACAGATGGACCTAATGAACATCAACAAGTCAAATGGCATGAGAAATACTCAGTCCAGGTATATAAATTGAATGTTGTGGAGAGATGGATATATGTCACAGACGCTACTACTGTTCCGGAACAGACTATCCATAAAAATAAAGCAAAGCTCATCCATCCATATTCCAATGCAACTTGGATCTAAGGATGGTTAATAGAAAATGTACTCCAGAATTTCCCCTCATGCCACTAATGGATAGAGGTTGTTCCTAAATGCTGCATCCCTTACATTTCCCCCTCAAATTATCTATGGTATGATCGCAGTTGTTCTCACTAGGGCTAATATACAATTATCAGCCATAGGATAGATAAGACCAATCAGGAAATGTTAATTCAAGCACCAAAAGGGAACTGTCTAAGCTTAAAATGTCCTCCAAGTGAACCGATGTTGTGGTACTAAATAGTTTAAAAAAAACTGCCCTTTTTAGATCACTAAGTGCCGCTCTCACACTCCACCCCCCAGTCATTAACAGGTAACACCACCTATGCCGTAGGGTCCTACAGAAAGTTCACCAGGGACAGCCCGCAGATTCCCTACAGTAAATTCACCAGAGACAGCCTGTAAATCCCTACAGTAAGTTCACCAGAGACAGCCCGTAGATCCCTACAATAAGTTCATCAGAGACAGCCCCTATATCCCTAAAGTAAGATCACCAGAGTCAGACCATAGATCCCTACAGTAAGTTCACCAGAGACAGCCAGTCGATCCCTACAGTAAGTTCACCAGAGACAGCCCTTAGATCCCTACAGTAATTTCAACAGAGACAGCCTGTAGAGCCCTACAGTAAGTTCACCAGAGGCACCCCATAGATCCCTACAGTAAGTTCACCAGAGACAGCCCGTAGATCCCTACAGTAAGTTCACAAGTGACAGCCTGTAGAGCCCTACAGTAAGTTCACCAGAGACAGCCAGTAGATCCCTACAGTAAGTTCACCAGAGACAGCCCATAGATCCCTACAGTAAGTTCACCAAAGACAGCCCATAAATCCCTACAGTAAGTTCACCAGAGACAGCCCGTAGATCCCTACAGTACATTCACCAGAGACAACCTGTAGAGCACTACAGTAAGTTCACCAGAGACAGCCCGTAGATCCCTACAGTAAGCTCACCAGAGACAGTCCGTTGATCCCTACAGTAAGTTCACCAGAGACAGCCCATAGATCACTACAGTAAGTTCACCAGAGACAGCCTGTAGAGCCCTACAGTAAGTTCAACAGAGACAGTCCGTAAATCCCTACAGTAAGTACACCAGAGACAGCCTGTAGATCACTGCAGTAAGTTCACCAGAGACAGCCTGTAGAGCCCTACAGTAAGTTCACCAGAAACAGCCTGTAGATCCCTACAGTAAGTTCACCAGAGACAGCCTGTAGATCACTACAGTAAGTTCACCAGAGACAGTCCGTAGATCCCTACAGTAAGTTCACCAGAGACAGCCCGTAGATGCCTACAGTAAATTCACCAGAGACAGCCCCTAGATCCCTACAGTAAGTTCACCAGAGACAGCCCGTAGATCCCTACAGTAAGTTCACCAGAGACAGCCCCTAGATCCCTACAGTAAGTTCACCAGAGACAGCCCCTAGATCCCTACAGTAAGTTCACCAGAGACAGCCCCTAGATCCCTAAAGTAAGATCACCAGAGTCAGCCCATAGATCCCTACAGTAAGTTCACCAGAGACAGCCAGTCGATCCCTACAGTAAGTTCACCAGAGACAGCCCGTAGATCACTACAGTAAGTTCACCAGAGACAGTCCGTAGATCCCTACAGTAAGTTCACCAGAGACAGCTCATAGATGCCTACAGTAAATTCACCAGAGACAGCCCCTAGATCCCTACAGTAAGTTCACCAGAGACAGCCCCTAGATCCCTACAGTAAGTTCACCAGAGACAGCCCCTAGATCCCTACAGTAAGTTCACCAGAGACAGCCCCGAGATCCCTAAAGTAAGATCACCAGAGTCAGCCCAATAGATCCTACCGTAAGTTCACCAGAGACAGCCAGTCGATCCCTACAGTAAGTTCACCAGAGACAGCCCTTAGATCCCTACAGTAAGTTCAACAGAGACAGCCTGTAGAGCCCTACAGTAAGTTCACCAGAGGCACCCCATAGATCCCTACAGTAAGTTCACCAGAGACAGCCCGTAGATCCCTACAGTAAGTTCACAAGTGACAGCCTGTAGAGCCCTACAGTAAGTTCACCAGAGACAGCCAGTAGATCCCTACAGTAAGTTCACCAGAGACAGCCCATAGATCCCTACAGTAAGTTCACCAAAGACAGCCCATAGATCCCTACAGTAAGTTCACCAGAGACAGCCCATAGATCCCTACAGTACATTAACCAGAGACAACCTGTAGAGCACTACAGTAAGTTCACCAGAGACAGCCCGTAGATCCCTACAGTAAGCTCACCAGAGACAGTCCGTTGATCCCTACAGTAAGTTCACCAGAGACAGCCCATAGATCACTACAGTAAGTTCACCAGAGACAGCCTGTAGAGCCCTACAGTAAGTTCACCAGAGACAGTCCGTAAATCCCTACAGTAAGTCCACCAGAGACAGCCTGTAGATCACTGCAGTAAGTTCACCAGAGACAGCCTGTAGAGCCCTACAGTAAGTTCACCAGAAACAGCCTGTAGATCCCTACAGTAAGTTCACCAGAGACAGCCTGTAGATCACTACAGTAAGTTCACCAGAGACAGTCCGTAGATCCCTACAGTAAGTTCACCAGAGACAGCCCGTAGATGCCTACAGTAAATTCACCAGAGACAGCCCCTAGATCCCTACAGTAAGTTCACCAGAGACAGCCCGTAGATCCCTACAGTAAGTTCACCAGAGACAGCCCCTAGATCCCTACAGTAAGTTCACCAGAGACAGCCCCTAGATCCCTACAGTAAGTTCACCAGAGACAGCCCCTAGATCCCTAAAGTAAGATCACCAGAGTCAGCCCATAGATCCCTACAGTAAGTTCACCAGAGACAGCCAGTCGATCCCTACAGTAAGTTCACCAGAGACAGCCCGTAGATCACTACAGTAAGTTCACCGGAGACAGTCCGTAGATCCCTACAGTAAGTTCACCAGAGACAGCCCATAGATGCCTACAGTAAATTCACCAGAGACAGCCCCTAGATCCCTACAGTAAGTTCACCAGAGACAGCCCCTAGATCCCTACAGTAAGTTCACCAGAGACAGCCCCTAGATCCCTACAGTAAGTTCACCAGAGACAGCCCCGAGATCCCTAAAGTAAGATCACCAGAGTCAGCCCAATAGATCCTACCGTAAGTTCACCAGAGACAGCCAGTTGATCCCTACAGTAAGTTCACCAGAGACAGCCCTTAGATCCCTACAGTAAGTTCAACAGAGACAGCCTGTAGAGCCCTACAGTAAGTTCACCAGAGGCACCCCATAGATCCCTACAGTAAGTTCACCAGAGACAGCCCGTAGATCCCTACAGTAAGTTCACAAGTGACAGCCTGTAGAGCCCTACAGTAAGTTCACCAGAGACAGCCAGTAGATCCCTACAGTAAGTTCACCAGAGACAGCCCATAGATCCCTACAGTAAGTTCACCAAAGACAGCCCATAGATCCCTACAGTAAGTTCACCAGAGACAGCCCATAGATCCCTAAAGTACATTAACCAGAGACAACCTGTAGAGCACTACAGTAAGTTCACCAGAGACAGCCCGTAGATCCCTACAGTAAGCTCACCAGAGAAAGTCCGTAGATCCCTACAGTAAGTTCACCAGAGACAGCCCATAGATCACTACAGTAAGTTCACCAGAGACAGCCTGTAGAGCCCTACAGTAAATTCACCAGAGACAGTCCGTAGATCCCTACAGTAAGTTCACCAGAGACAGCCCGTAGATCACTGCAGTAAGTTCACCAGAGACAGCCTGTAGAGCCCTACAGTAAGTTCACCAGAGACAGCCTGTAGATCCCTACAGTAAGTTCACCAGAGACAGCCCGTAGATCACTACAGTAAGTTCACCAGAGACAGTCCGTAGATCCCTACAGTAAGTTCACTGGAGACAGCCCGTAGATGCCTACAGTAAATTCACCAGAGACAGCCCCTAGATCCCTACAGTAAGTTCACCAGAGACAGCCCCTAGATCCCTACAGTAAGTTCACCAGAGACAGCCCCTAGATCCCTACAGTAAGTTCACCAGAGACAGCCCCTAGATCCCTACACTAAGTTCACCAGAGACAGCCCCTAGATCCCTAAAGTAAGATCACCAGAGTCAGCCCATATATCCCTACAACAGTAAATTCACCAGAGACAGCCAGTCGATCCCTACAGTAAGTTCACCAGAGACAGCCCGTAGATCACTACAGTAAGTTCACCGGAGACAGTCCGTAGATCCCTACAGTAAGTTCACCAGAGACAGCCCATAGATGCCTACAGTAAATTCACCAGAGACAGCCCCTAGATCCCTACAGTAAGTTCACCAGAGACAGCCCCTAGATCCCTACAGTAAGTTCACCAGAGACAGCCCCTAGATCCCTACAGTAAGTTCACCAGAGACAGCCCCTAGATCCCTAAAGTAAGATCACCAGAGTCAGCCCATAGATCCTACCGTAAGTTCACCAGAGACAGCCAGTCGATCCCTACAGTAAGTTCACCAGAGACAGCCCTTAGATCCCTACAGTAAGTTCAACAGAGACAGCCTGTAGAGCCCTACAGTAAGTTCACTAATATACATATACCTGAACATTCCTGTGGGATTTAGAAATATAGGTATGTCCCAAATGCATCAGATAGCTGTTGTGACAATTAACTCATTGGGATAATTAAGTAGATGTGACTGTTCTCAATACAGGTATGGGTTTAAGTCCCACGCTGTTAATTTAATAATGATTATGGTAGACATAATAATGAACTTTGTAGTTGTACATCTGTTTTCCAGCATATAACAACACCATTAAACACATTGATTGTCCTCATGCATCACTGCTGATTATGCATGTCGCAATTATCCTTTACATTATGATAGTATCGCCTATCATAACAGTATATGTCTAAACAGTAACTGATAACTAATTTAATTCATGTTTCCTAATAAAGTGTTACTCTTACTACAGTTCTGGTTTATTAAGTCAAAAGGAATGCCTGGCGACTGCTTACGCATATATTTTCATTTATGTGTTGATAACTGTTATTTCTTTACAGTATAATGACCAATAAGTTTTGGGAGTGTCTGTATTCATCTGTTATCTGTAGGAATTTGAATAAACACAAGCAGCACCTGTCTGTAATCAGACTATCTGTGCTGCCTGTTTGCTTAGCCGTTTAGGAGAAACTAGCCAGCATGCTTGCATTTTGGCATGTTGTGGGTTACAATCCACATAGGGGAAACATATCATTAAATTGTTATCTTGGTTTACTTTACTCGTAGCAGTTATATAGAGAAGAATATTCAACTTATTGATATAAACATTTATTTTGAGCATTGTTATGAATAACTCGGTTATTCATTGAATTCATACAAATATGCTTGTAATCCATAACACTCTGTTAACAGCAGCTCTTTAACTGCAAGCTTAGTAAAGCTTGCTGCAGACTGTTATACGACTGACAAAGAGTTTGCAGTGTGGTTTTCAAAAGTGCTATCTAGTGTTGCTTTAGCATTATTCCAGATGTGAATCCCAGCTATAAATGTCCATTGAGGGGCATCATGGGGTACCATGCCTACTATTTATGTGTCACACCAGTAGAGGGTGCATGACCTTAAGGTGAGAGAAGTTCTGCTGAGGTCTCATTCTCTTACTATTCCTTGGTGACTTGTGAGCACGTCACACAAGTAAGATTCCTGTACCATCACATAATGGCAACTGAAAAATAAAGACTTCACATGACACAGAGTATTGCTATTCCAGCTTGGAACACAATTGTTTCTACTGTGGAAGAATATTTCCTTTCTTCCCTCTAATAGGCAGAGATTAATGAAAGGATATGCCTGTGGAGAAGATTAATTTGATATTAACTACCCTGCATTCCTCAGATTGTCTTAGTGGTGTTTATTAGGACTTGGTAGGTGACAGACACATACATAAACAACTAGTCCTTGTTTGGTGAAAAAGACATGTAATGCAGATTTTTTTTTCTAGATTTGTGGGATATATACTTTTAGGTATTAAAATGTTATATGAAATGGATGTGGTGGAGATGTTTTGCTGAAAAACTTATCAATATGTATTTTTCTTTGTTTTGCTAAACTTCTGTGCAGTTATACTGAAGTTGTTCCCTTGATGGTGGGGGTGTAAAGTTTCAGCACCTGAATAAAATTCTTATTTTATCTACTGCCTATTAAAAAAGAAATGTCAATATATGGTTTGCAACTGCATGTGTATTTTTGACAAAGGTGTGCGATGTGTCATGTCGACCATCTTTTCTGTACCGACTTCATACCAACAGAGCTACAAACTTACAGACAGTTTGCAAAGATTATATGTAATTTTTACCTTGAAATATTTACACTAAAATGCATTAAAGTTGGAGTTCTATCAAAGGAAGAAAATATGGATTCAGACTGTTAAGAAATGTGCTACGGATGAATGTACTCTGACTAGGTGTTTAAAATCTCCGTATACATGCCCATTGTTGTATATGAAATGGTTTATTTCAGATGATGTTATATGATACACCTCATATCTTATCAGGTGTGTCTTTACTAGAAAAGCTCTCTCAAACTCCGCCACAGATTGCTGTGATGGAAAGGTTAGTTTGCTTTTTATTTCTTGTACTTTGTATTACTTTATTGCCTTTTTCTATTTTGCATGTTGTGATTTGTTTTCTTTACACTGTGTTTTACTTGTATTCTGCTCTAATTGCATATTAAGACTAGGAAAGAGACCACAGCTGTGTTTTTTGTAAGTCACAGTCATTTTACTCATCCTTCCACCCAGATGCTGTTGTGGTCTTAAAATCAACTGTCTTTCTAGTTGCCTGCCCCTTATGTTAATTTGACCACATATCTCCTTCCCTCTCCCCTTTCATTGGCTATTGTGAGTAAGCACAAAATTATCATTTTCTGAAATGACTCCCCTTCAACGATTTACATGTATTAGCCATCCCACTGTATTGCATAGAACCAGAATACACAACTAAAGCTTGAGTTACTCTCTCTTTTATATTTAACTGCTTAGTGCACACTACTGTGCCTAGGATATTAACCCATCTATTTCCATCTTGTCTTTAAAATCTGCAACGTATATTGCAAGGCCACCAATTATTGGACAGCCAACATTCTGCCTCTCAGTAGTCATTTGGGATTAATGCTTCAGTTTTCTTCTGGTGAGAGAAGAAGAATATGGGAACTTTATTTCCTGGAGTCTGCTGATCACCGGAACACCTAATAACTTCCTCATAGGAGACAGCTTGAAATTTGCACTTATATTCTGTTCCTGGTAATAGAAGGAGCATAGTGCATTGATTCATGACTGTTTCTGGTTGGGCAGTCAGTGTCTGTGCTTGATGTTCCTGATTGGTCTGGTTGCTATTCATGGAATCTACTAGAAAAAGGCTGCAACAAGCCTACAGACCCTTACATCATCTGGGATAAGACTGAGGATGGCCAAACAGGCTGTGTCGTGCTTCTCATCTTGGGACTGGTGCTAATGTTTTGTTTCTGGTGAGAGAAAAAGCAAAGGAGCATTGTATCCCAACAGAGTGAAGCTGTGGTGAGACCAGCACTAGTAGTAGCCAGGCAGTAGCCATTCAAGTGACTACCCTCTTTTCCTCATTCTTGACCAGCTAATTCTTTGTTTTAAGTACTGCTTAATTTGTTTATAACTTCAGAATATCCGCCTAAATACTTCATCCTTAAATTTTCAGGGTCTGCTTATTAGCTTACCTTCAGATGTTTGGCAGTGCCCTGTATAGACACAGACACGTTGAGTGATATTTTTCTTGTAAAAGTACAACTGAAATTTCACCAGTACCTAGTTGCACACAGGACAACTAGTTTGCAGTGACAAGCACTGCCCACAGAGTTGCAAACCTGATATTCCTGACATTGCTTTATATTCTCATTCCAACTATCTAATCAATAAAAAAGGTTTTGTTGCCATGGTTATGAACTTTCCCACTATAGCCATTACTAGCTTGGTGAATATGGACATGCTGAGGCAATGTAGACATTGCCTCATGTTTACTGACAACTAGTTAATTCTCAAACAAACTGATATGGTATGTGAGAGTATTTACACAATATCACTGGAGGCAAACCTCTCAGATAAAAGTACTCCTAATGTCAATAATATTGTCAGTAGTACACAAGTCACACCCATCAAGCACAATTCAAAGCAGACATATCGACCCACATATGCTGAGGCACTTAAATATAACCTTCCTAAACCCCAAAGACCTCCTGGATGAAGTACACATAACAAATATTCTCAGCAGCCCCAAATGCACTCTTTCAAACAACACCCACACCAACACATACAACCGCATCTCATGGAGCCTCTACTTCTAAGCCCATAAGGCAAACCACCACACAACCTAACATTCTGGTCATTGGAGACTCCATCATGAGACACACTACATCCCTCTCACCAGGCTGAGTAAGAAGAAAGTCATGGTCAGTTGCTTATCGGGTGCTAGGATCCACCACATTATGTATGCAGTCAGGTCATTGCACCACAAGTACCAGTATGACTTAGTCATAGTCCATGTGGGTGTAAACGACCAGACACATACCTCACTAGACTATAAGAAGAGAGACAGCATGGTGGTTTTGGAATGTGTGTCCCAGACTGGTATGAACCTAGTACTGACCAGCATTTTACCTTCTCCAAGGATGATACCACAATACGAACCAAAGATGAATGACTTCAATAATTGTCTTAGTTTCTGCTGACATTATAAGGGGGTGCAATATTTGTCAGCATGCAAGCAGATGGTCAACAAACCACATTGCTTTTCCGGGGATGGTCTGCACTTCTCCCCTCTAGGCTTTCAAATTTTAATGAAAACATTATCTTCCCCCCATAGTGCCTTTTTAGGCAATGCCAAATAGAAAATACTTCCGACATGCAAATCAAAACCAAGACAATGTAAAGGTATCACTGCTCAGAGCTAGGAGTCTAAACAAAAAACTCCGCTCTCCAGACATTCTCTTCACCCTAGAGAATCCTGATATCTGTGACATAGCAAATCAAAACTAAGAAAATGTAAAGATATCACTGCTCAGAGCTAGGAGTCTAAAGAAAACAACTCCACTCCCCAGACATTCTCTTCACCCTAGACAATGCTGATATCTGTGACATAGCAAATCAAAACTAAGAAAATGTAACGGTATCACTGATCAATGCTAGGAGTCTAAACAAACAACTCCACTCTCCAGACATTCTCTTCACCCTAGAGAATGCTGATATCTGTGTGGTCACTGCTACATGGTTTAAAGCAGCAGAGAGCACACCGGTAGTGCAAGGTTATACTGCCTTCCACACATTTAGACCAGCTGCTACACAGACAGAGAGTAAAGGTGGAGGTGTCTCGACTTACATCAAAAATCAATATACCTCAAGGCTGGTCAAACAGGGCAATGCACTTGAGCAACTCCATGTTCAAATCACCATAGGCAAAATCCAATACCACTTCCATGCAAGTATCGGCCACCCTCTATGACCCAGGAAACCCATACCATGTATTTAAACTCATTGGAAGCATTCACCATCCAGCCCAATACCATATTCATGGGTGACTTTAATTAACCCACTATGACCAGATGGTTAATACACCTTCCAGGGGTGCAACCATACTGGATCTGATCCTCACTAATATGGGAGAGTGCTGCACACCCTCTACTGTAATGTCTTCCCTGGTAAAGTCAGACCACAAAATGGTCTCCTTTGAAGTAAAATAAAACATGGACCCCCAGGTATCCGTGGAATATTCTGGAAGTACTCTAAGGCTAACTTACTGCTTTTAAGTGATAACCTGGCAACATATCTAGCTGACATAAACACTGTGAACACTGCTGCATATGCAGAACTGCTCAGAAAAACCCTATGCAAGCATGTTAATAGCTGCATAGAGGCAGCTGTACCCACCAGGAAGAAGTACACAGCTAACTCAAAAAACAAGCCACCCCAGTGGAATCACAAAATCAGTCAGCTGTATAACAGGAGGGAGCAAATCAGGGCAAAAATTAGGAAGTGCAGCACCCAGCAGTATAAAAGCACTCTCATCAAACTAAACAAATAACTCAAAGGACAAATAAAGTCTATCAAAGCCAAATTTTAGGTAAATTGTGTGCAGAGCTCATTATAAATGGAGCCACCTATACTGAGCCAGAAGATACAGCAAACCTCCTGGCTGATAAATTCACCTCCAACTTTACTTGTCTCTCCCTCTCAACCTTCCCTCAGGAAATATCATCAAATATAACTCCCCCTACCATCACTAGGGAACAGATCCTTAATGCTCTCTCTCAGACCAAGAGCACTGCATCATTGGGCCCAGACAATATCCCAGGATGCCTTCTAAATAGCATGAAACATGACCTAGCAGGCCCTCTGGAATTGCTATTTAACTGTTAGCCTCCAAACAGGCTTCGTGCCTCATGAATGAAGAACAGCAACAGTCACCCCTCTGCACAAAGGTGGGTCATCAACAGACCTTGGAAACTACAGATCCATAAGTCTCACTAGTCTTATATGCAAAGTCATGGAAAGCATTATCATGAAATGTTCACTAATGATATAGTAAAACTCCAGGCACTGGACTCAACCCAATTTGGTTTCATCAAGGGCAAGTCATACTTACTCAACCTGGTGGACTTCTTTGAGAAGATCACCAAAGCAATGGATGAGGGCAAAATGGTTCACACTAATTACCTTGACCTGGCCAAGGCATTTGACACAATACCCCATTGTTGACAGACCCAAGAGTTTAGGTTCAAACCCATATGTCACCCAGTGAATAGCTAAATGGCTCACAGGACCAAGTTAGAATTGTGGAGTCCACATCTAGAAATAGGCCAGATACAAGTAGAGTCCCCCAGGGATCGGTCCTTGGACCACTCCTGTTTGGCATTTACTTCTCTGAAGTCAAGGCCAATGTCAATGATCTCTGACTGACTACATTTGCAGATGATTGTAAATTATGAGCTGTCATTGAATCCCACACTAACACAAATGCTCTCCAGGAAGGGCTAACACAGATAAACAACTAGTGTCAGAGCCATGGACTAAAACTAAATGTTAAGAAATGCATAATAGTATCCTTCAGGAACTCATCCACCCCTAATGACTATCATATTGGCAACATACCCCTTAGAGATGACCCAGTAGTCAGGGACTTAAAGACACACATAGATAGTAATCTATCCTTTGACCATCATGCATCGACAGTACTGAGGAAGTTATTCTATGTTGTGTAACTTATAAACAAAGGTGTGTCATCAAGGTCGAAGGAAGTCATTGTTCCACTGTATTTGGCATTCATCAGACCTGTCATTGAGTACAATTCCCCCACTGGTATGTACCTAACGAAGCATATAACAAATGGAACATCCACTGAGGTTCCTCACTAAAAGTATACAGGGCATAAGTAAATGTCCTGTGCAGACTGCCTCAAGGCCCTATCCCTGTATTCTGTCTCCTACAGGCTGTTGAGGGAAGAGCTATACCTGGCATGCAGGGTATTGTCAGACCCCACTCATCTGCATATCATCAAAACAAACAGCACCAGAATTACCATTCTAAAGACTTAAACCTTACCTATGATATAAATAGGACCTGCTAGACAGACAGGTATGTATCCCATAGACTACCCTGTCTCTGGAACAGGCTCCCTATCCATGTGAATTAGAGTTCTTCCCTAACCCAATTCAAGTGTAACTTGGACAACTGGATGGGGAACAGGAAATGTATCCCTGGCTTGGCACCTATGCCTCTAATGGACACAGGCAACAAGTAAATGGTTCATCTCCCAAGCCTCTGCTTACACTTAACAAGGGTACCAAAACTTGTCTAAAGATTTGGGATGCATGGCTAGGCTTAAAAATGCCCTTGTGGTCATTAGCCTAGAAAACATCCATGAACCTAAGTAGATGTGGATGATAGGCCCTTGTGGTTGTTAGCCTAGCAAGCACCCATGAACCTAAGTAGATGTGGATGAATAGACACTGATTGTCCTGACTTCAGCCTTGAGATTATTGATGCAGGAATAATTTTCCCTGCAGTTTGGGGACTGAAAGTGTTCAATGGCATTTTGAAGTATGTGCATTTTTATTGTGTAGCATATACTGTAAATGAATAGTAGGAAATTTATATTGCGATACATCTAATTATATTATGATGCATAACATACAGAACTGAGATTATAGGTTGGTGTTTCCTTGTAAGTTCATTGAAACTGAACAACGTAGCTCTAGAAGGATCAAATTGAAAATAATGCACCACTTACAGTTCTAGCATGTGTGTGTGTGTGTGTGTGTGTGTGTGTGTGTGTGTGTGTGTGTGTGTGTGTGTGCGTGCGTGCGTGCGTGCGTGCGTGCGTGTGTGTGTGTGTGTGTGTGTGTGTGTGTGTAAAGTCTACAACACGTCGTCTTTGTTCTTCAGACCTCTGTAGATGTTGCACTTTGCATCCATAAACAGATGATTGCCCAAATTCTTCTACTGTGAATGGATCATTTCCAAGTCCAGCTGTGTCAATTGAAGGTGGTAGATATTCCTACCCCCAAAATGGCTGTACTTCAGGCTAAATATAATTAGTAAGGGATGTAAGGGGCAGAGCTTCTTTTATGTTTTTCTAATCACTCACTTTCTGATATCCACTTATCCTGTTTAGTGGTGCCAGGGATATAGAAGCTAACCCAGCACTCAGTGGGTACAAGATAGAAAGCTAACTCAGGACAGGGCATCAACAATCACGATACACACATTCAACCACACCACATGCTTACATACATACTTATGGAAAGTTTAGAGGATTATAATCCAACTGTCTGGATGTCTTTAAAATGTCAGGAGGAACAAAATACAGCAGAATGAGGACATGCAGATTCTGCACAGCAATCACCTGAGTTGGGACCCAAACTGGCGAACTTAACACTGAAAGGCAACAATGCTATTGTAGCACTACACCACCCAAAGAAGCCCCCAATAAAACATGGTTGTCAGAATGTTGTATAACTGATGCTGGAACAATCCTTTTTTCCTTTCTGTCATTCAGAGAAACATAATATATCTGTGCATCACTGACCTAGCTAAGAGGTAAGATACACCTGTACCATGCAATGATTTGCATCCTATAACAAAACATTTCACAGGCATTGCTATGTTTGGGTGTATGAGTTTGTGTGCATGCATGTGTGTT
>NC_056746.1:1336971196-1337078696 GCF_019279795.1 Protopterus annectens | reverse complement strand
CTTTAATTCTCTGTGACTTACTAAAACAATATAAGGGGCATGCAAAATATGAGGGTAACTCAGGAACATTCTGCGAAATCATGATAGCCAAGAGGTGTACCCCAAAATTCCTTGCAACAGCAAGATCAAGCTATTATCTTTCTTATTGCATCATTTAGTTGAATAAAACCCTGGCAAGAGAGAGGCACATCTTTACTCATGATTCATGACTTACAGCTGTCAACCACTTATTGCATGAACTGAGAATATAGCTAAACCCAAAATAGGGACTAATTATAAATATTACTCTTGTACTTGTTAACTTTCTGGTATAGCAGGTTTTGAATTGGCATGCATTGTCTGAAGGATACAAAGTCTGAATCTTAAACGTCTTAATTTAATAACTGCAGCTATTTGTCAGAAGCTGCACATTTTCAGAGGAGCAGACTAAAAGCACACAGATGTTCAGCAAAATCATGGACGGTGAAATTTAAAATGGTAAATAGTAAGTCAACAGCATGGAGTGAGACACTGTATAATGAAAATAGCTGTGTAGGGTTATTGCATTAACCTACGCACATTTTTAATGTAACTGTGCCGCTATGTGGAATTGGCTTCTCAGTGCCTTCTGGTATTGGTCCGATTTGACCTTGACAACTATGTATTACTAAGCCAATTAAATAGCAGAAAGTGGAGTTGTCTTAGGCCAAATCAGAGCCATAAAGCAGATGTAATTTTTAAAGCTGCAATCAGGCAGCTCTGTCAAATGTGGAGTGGTTGAAAGGTATGGAACAAGCTGCTTGAGTTTTCAGGAGCTGTAGTTTGCTATTTTGAATATTCAAGACACAAACTCACTGCTGAGATGCATGCAGATAATTACAGTTTAAATTGCAATCAGAATAAAAAAGAGCTACAGATAGCCATAAAGGAAATAGAAAGCATGTTGCATTAAAAGCCACCCACAAAACAAATGCTACAGGAAAATTCTTAATCAAAGCAAGTGAATGCAGGCTTAATAGTCTCCTTTTTCTGTAAAAATAAAAAATAAAAAATTAGGTTAGTGTTCTTCAAAGAGATTAAACAGTCAGTATACTATGTTCCTTTATCAAGTACTTCTAGAAGCCCAAGGGGGAAACACCCTTCTTAGTAAAGTAGTCTATCAGCTGCATTTTTTGTAACTGACTACAGGATACTGATTTCCAAGTGAAACCATTTTTTTTCCTGGGATGGAGTTTCTAGAGTTATTTGCCTCAACCAAAGAATAATCCATGATACAGATTATCTGAAGGGTGTCGTGTCTTGGGTCATCTGTTGGAAGTTTGGAATACAGCACAGAGTGTTTTGTCAAGATTATCTGACATAGCAAGAGTTCCTCCTGGAAGGGGACCTCATACCTCACTTCTAGTCCTTTTTTAATGGCAACAAATGGGTGATAATTTCCCTTGCTCTTCCATCATGATAATCGAATTCCCCCTTGAATACCACCATTAGGAAGCTCTTGATGTGGAGCATTACTGAAGAAAAGTCGTTTCACTGCTCCATCCCTCCCTAGAGATTAAAAATGTTGAGCTTCATTTGTGAATGCATATTACTGATTCAGGCCCACCTTTGTAACAGGTGCTAACCATAACCCTACACCTTATCTTAATAAAAACCTTCTCGTAATGCTGCCACTATTCAGACAAATTTGAGTGTTATGGGGGTTTTTCTTCTCAAGACTCGGAGATGAAATACTTTTCCTTTCTTGCTCCCCTGTGTGTGTGTGTGTGTGTGTGTGTGTGTGTGTGTGTGTGTGTGTGTGTGTGTGTATGTGTGTATGTATAAAATACACATACAGAAGTCTACAAACAGATTTATTTCTAGGAGAGTTAACCTGCTTAGGTGTGATGGGAAGCAGTAAGCAGCAGTCTCTGACAGCTGAAGTCATCTGGAATAGATAGATAACACTGGTCTGCTATAAAGTTGTAAAGTTCTCATTTGGCAAACTTCTATTTGCTGATGGTCACCCCCCCCCCCCCATTTGTGAAGTATTCCAGTATATTTGTTTTAACACACTCTTCCAGGAAATAGTTTCAGTGATGCCTATTCCTGCTGACAAAAAATCCTTCTCTGTTTCATCCTGATTCTACTCCCACGTTAGGCTGAGAAATCAGTGGAGAACTTTCTGTCTGTCACTAAGGCATTTGAATTCTTTGCACACTTGACTTGTATTGTACCATGATTTCTGCCCAGTGGTAAATACAGACAGATATGTTTTAATTTCTCCTAACAGGCTTTACACTTTTCTGTTTTTCACTTACACTTCAGAAGATCTGTTTCATTACAAGGGTGTTCTGCATCAATATAAACTCTCAAAATGGTCACAGTATTCAACAAAGACCATAATCAATTAGAACCATTTAATTTCCCCTTAGGGGTCTGAATCTGTAAACAACACTATGGCAATACTGCATTTATTGGCATGCAGCAGTTTTTCACTCAAAAGGGTATGAATAGTTAGATAAAATTAGGTTAAAATGATTTGCTCAGTTCTCTTTACCAAATACTGTGATGTCCAACAGTTGTCTTATGGGTAATAAAACACCCAACCGCCTATTCTGGGCTAGAGGTCTCCACAACCAACCAACAAAAGGTAAGCAACTATTTTTTTAACCACTGTGGTGTAGGTTGTATGCTGCTGTGGACTTGACTACTTTGATTTCTACACAAAAGTGAGAGAGAATGCATTTTGAACAATTTTGCTTCACATGGCCTGTGTGTGTAATTATTAAATACTACCATGCAGTGTGTTAGTTTATGCCTACAACACTGGAAATTCTCCAAGTTATGTACCCTAGTGATTAAATAGCATTGCCTCTAGAAACACTGGCAATCTTCTCTTTTCTTAGACACTGTCTGTAATTAGCGTCTTTCCTTAGACACTGTCTGTAATTAGCGTCTTTCCTTAGACACCGTCTGTAATTAGCGTCCTTCTTTAGACACTGTCTGTAATTAGCATCTTTCCTTAGACACTGTCTGTAATTAGCGTCTTTCCTTAGACACTGTCTGTAATTGGCGTCTTTCCTTAGACACTGTCTGTAATTAGTGTCTTTCCTTAGACACTGTAATTAGCGTCTTTTCTTAGACACTGTCTGTAATTGGCGTCTTTCCTTAGACACTGTCTGTAATTAGCGTCTTTCCTTAGACACTGTCTGTAATTGGCATCTTTCCTTAGACACTGTCTGTAATTAGCGTTTTTCCTTAGACACTGTCTGTAATTGGCGTCTTTCCTTAGACACTGTCTGTAATTAGCGTCTTTCCTTAGACACTGTCTGTAATTGGCGTCTTTCCTTAGACACTGTCTGTAATTAGCATCTTTCCTTAGACACTGTCTGTAATTAGCATCTTTCCTTAGACACTGTCTGTAATTGGCGTCTTTCCTTAGACACTGTCTGTAATTAGCATCTTTCCTTAGACACTGTCTGTAATTGGCGTCTTTCCTTAGACACTGTCTGTAATTAGCATTTTTCCTTAGACACTGTCTGTAATTGGCGTCTTTCCTTAGACACTGTCTGTAATTAGCGTCTTTCCTTAGACACTGTCTGTAATTAGCGTCTTTCCTTAGACACTGTCTGTAATTAGCGTCTTTCCTTAGACACTGTCTGTAATTAACGTCTTTCCTTAGACACTTGTCTGTAATTGGCGTCTTTCCTTAGACACTGTCTGTAATTGGCGTCTTTCCTTAGACACTGTCTGTAATTGGCGTCTTTCCTTAGACACTATCTGTAATTGGTGTCTTTCCTTAGACACTGTCGATAATTGGCATCTTTCCTTAGACACTGTCTGTAATTAGCGTCTTTCCTTAGACACTGTCTGTAATTAGCGTCTTTCCTTAGACACTGTCTGTAATTAGCGTCTTTCCTTAGACACTGTCTGTAATTAGCATCTTTCCTTAGACACTGTCTGTAATTAGCGTCTTTCCTTAGACACTGTCTGTAATTAGCATCTTTCCTTACACACTGTCTGTAATTGGCGTCTTTCCTTAAACACTGTCTGTAATTAGCGTCTTTCCTTAGACACTGTCTGTAATTGACATCTTTCCTTAGACACTGTCTGTAATTAGCGTCTTTACTTAGACACTGTCTGCAATTAGCGTCTTTCCTTAGACACTGTCTGTAATTGGCGTCTTTCCTTAGACACTGTATGTAATTGGTGTCTTTCCTTAGACACTGTCTGTAATTAGCTAACATTCTCGTGTTTTACATTTACTGATGTGAAACTCTCACTTTCGTTTTCTAGTGCAATTGTGCAAAGCACTTCATTTGGGATAAAGAACAGGGCTGCCCTCATTGCAAGCAATGAATAAATAAATAAATGAGAATTTGCCTCCTGGCGGACATGTGATGAGATGTATCTGGTCTGCAAGTGAATTCCTTATCATGACCTACTAAAGCTGGGTCAGTGTGTTATGGATGAGTTCAGCAAGTCCAGAAGATTCTGTCTTGGCCATCACAACTTACTCCTACCACATGCAGTCGGAATTAACAGCAAATATCACTTAAGCCATCCTTAGTCACCATGGACAGCAGTGTCCTTTAAACATTCAACATGTATGCTCATGTTTAAATCTTGAAATTCCCGTAATGCTGCAAAGCCTTACCATCTGTAATCTGAAGAGTTTATTCAGCATTTTGATTTAGCCTTTTATGCTGGTTAGACACAGTTTTCTATTAGCCACATAAATTTACACAAAGTCATTTGATAGTTATGAATTTGATTCAGATAATATAATTAATTAACTTCAGTTTTACTTTTAAGATCTGGATAAGCACAAATATTATTATTGCCATTACATAAATCCTTATTCTAACAGAAAAGAAGTGCATTCATCTTAAATTAACATATATTTTAAATCTGAGTATAGATTACTTCATTCTTTGTAAGACCACCTTAAAAGTACAGTGTATATAAAATTAATTTGTGCCACATTATGATTTAAGTTAGAGTCAGCGGTTAAGAAATGTTAGAATAATAAATAAACTATTGCTCTTTTAAGTAGTTTTTAGCATCACTGCCTTGCATGGGCCACAGTTCATGGATTAGAAATGAGGTTTGTTCTATAGTAAAATGTAAACAATGACTGAGTAATGATTATCACGTTATCAGGACTTTCCAGAAGTTCTGCAGTTTTCCAACCATTCCATTGCACTGAGTGGAGTTGTGATGCCAGAATTCTTACAAAATCCATGTGACTGAGTTCATAAAACATTGCACAGCATGGTCCTGCCTTATGTTCCACACTGCTTACACGAATATCAGTAAAACTTCAAATTTTATATGACAGGATCTTGCATTTCATTTTTTTAAACTTTCAGGTTGAAGTAACCTGGGGAAATTCTTAATTTTATCTTGTCAAATACATCAAAGTAATGTCTCCACTGGAAACATAATGAATATTTATTCCATTTTTTTATTCCTGTTACCTAGAGTTATAAATATGTATTACTTTTACTTACAACTTGTCTCACAGAAACTAACAGCATCTGATTTATAATTTCAGACACTTAGTCACTGAGATTGTTGGGAAAGGCAATGTAAAATATTTATACAGCAGATGGCTGTCATATTAATTTTGAAAGTACTTATCCAAGGCAAACTCTGATTCAGCAGAATTGGAAATAAAACAAAGCCAAACATCTTATTTCAAAATAAGAGTTTCAGTTGTCACAAAAATAGCTGCCACACTTGCACAGTCTGATTGCAGCAAATGTTTTCTTACTTCCCTGCCTATCCACACTTCAGCTTCCATTTTTATGTCATTTTCACATACTTTCTTTGTGTTCCCTAGTTCCACCCAACCATTCATGTTGAAATATTGTTTCAGAAGCCCGATGACATTTTTAAGAACTATTTTCTCACATCAGGGGTAAAGCTAGCAGCTTTCCATAGTTGCCACTACAGTAAATTATTCAGTGGATATTGGAAGAAAATATAAATTAACTATGACAGACATAAAAAATATTCACCTCAAGGAAGTGAAAAAGTTACTTTTTTATATTGAAAAGGGATTTAAATCTTGGTACCTTGAGTCAATGTAAAACAAGGAATTACTTCTATAGCATATATAATGCAAATATAAACATTAATAAAATGTTTAATTTGTGGCATGAGCCAGTCTGGTGCCCTTAAACTCATAGCAAACATTTAAAGTTTTACAGCTGTGTAGTAAAACAAAATGCAATATACCACTGGAGTTGCCTTAGATCCGAAGGCGATTAATGAGCCACTGGACAACAGCAGAACAGTCTCCTGGGTAAATCAGATATTGTGACGCAGCTGAGCTAAACCTTTTGGGACCCTAACTGCTGATGCTGCTATGTACGAAATGAGGATTACAACAGTGTCTTACATACTGGACATGGCACATTTAAACAATAAACTATGGAAATCTGGTGTTAGTCAAGAAAGTAATGGAGCACACAGTACTTAATCAGCTGGGTACTGATAAACAAATGGACTTGTATCAGCCACTTTGAAATGATGAATGCATGCATACTGTGCTAGAAAAGAAAGCATAGCAGAAATGATGTGCTTTTACTCAAGAAGAAGCATGCTAAGAAAACTAATGAAATAAAATCTAGTTAGTGCTTGTTTAATATTTCTTTATCTATGAGGTACACTCATTAACGGGACTTTCATTCACATACTTGCATCACCAATACAGGCAGAAGAGAACAAAACCAATCAGTTATCTCTGTAAGTACAAGCTGAAACTGAAACAAGATGTAAAACAAGATATACCGATAGTCTTGAGTGACTGAAGTGTGAAAGTTGGGAGCAAAGAAGGTCATGTAGTTGGAAAATGAAAGCTTGTGAAAAGAAATGAATTAGAAAAATCATAAATGTTTGATAAAAAAAATTGTAAGGCAAGTAACATGTTCTATTACCTTATAGTAAGTATCTCTGTATAAGGACTTCACTCAATGGATTGCACAGATATTGCATAACATGTTCTAACACTCAATGGATTGCACAGATTTTGCATAACATGTTCTAACACCTTATAGTCAGTATCTCTGTATATGGACTTCACTCAGTGGATTGCACAGATTCTGCATAACATGTTCTAACACCTTATAGTCAGGTTTGACCTCTTACGGGAGCAGCCAAAAGAAGAAGAAGTTCTAACACCTTATAGTCAGTATCTGTGTATATGGACTTCACTCAGTGGATTGCACAGATTTTGCATAACATGTTCTAACACCTTATAGTCAGTATTTCTGTATATGGACTTCACTCAATGGATTGCACAGATTTTGCATAACATGTTCTCTAACACCTTATAGTCAGTATCTGTGTATATGGACTTCACTCAATAGATTCCACAGATTTTGCATAACATTCTAACACTTTATAGTCAGTATCTGTGTATATGGACTTCAGTCAATGGATTGCATACATTTTGTATAACTTGTTCTAACACCTTATAGTAAGTATCTCTCTATATGGACTTCACTATTTTGCATCTACTAAGTAGATGATGGAGAAGTGGAATAACAGTATAAAAATGAAACCCGGGGCTAATTATCTTACAAACCTTCAACTAGTAGGTTACAAAATCAAGATAAAGCTGAAAAAGAGTGACGCAGGCTGATGTGTACTTAAGTCTGATCTTGGAAATATAGCACTGCAGTACAAAGTCTCTCTCTGCAAAATTAATTGACTGATAATATTTTGGGTAATTGTGTACCAGATACATGCAGGTTTAGTTTATGTAAGGGCCATACTGTTGGGCATTTTTTTCACTTGCTATAGGCAACCAACCATAAAGCAACTGAAGGTGAAAGCAGATACATCCAGGGGATGTTACCCATGTCATAATCATTCACATTGCAATAGAGTATGTAAAACAAAATATTTCACGTCTATTAATGCTTCAGATACTTTTGAAACCAGGCATTTTATCATCTGTACAAGCGACTGGGTGATACACATGGTTGTTTGCTCCTGCAGTGTATTCTAGCTGGGTCAGACATGCAGACCATGGAAAAAAGAATTTCAAATCAAGAAGAAACTTCACAGTGTGGAGGGTGTGATGTTCACTTCCTGAATTAGGTTATGCACCTAGTTCACTTAATAGAAATCAAACTATAAAATACGTGCTACAAAATAATAAAATAGAAAATACTATATAACCCACAGCTGAGTTAAAAATGGAATATCCTTTACTGAAACACACAAACAAGCGATCTGAGTCAAGTGTAATGGGAAGCATTAAACATGGTCCTTATTTATATATAATGAGGTTATCTGGAGCGAGGGAGTGGTTACAGAGGGGGGGTTCTGTTAACAGCAATAAAGACATTGCAATCACTCCTTCAACAAAGTCCCCCTTCTCCCTTAACACCATAGTGCAATCAGACACTGAGCTACCTAAAAACCAAAACTAAATATATAGAGACAAATTGCTATATAAGACCAGCTTATTAACACTTTACATAGGCTAACCAAATAATCCAAATTATATTAATTAAAAAACTAACTAAATAACTAACAAAATGACTAACTAAATAACAAAAATATCTACCACTACACATCTAGAATAAATATTAATAAATATAAACTAAACCACTATCACTGCCTAAAAAAGTGTAACAAAAGTGTTCAGTTTAAAATCTAAAGTAGTGTTTAATGTGGAGTCATCAAAAATGATTAATGTATACATGAGACACCTAAAGTATGCCCTTTATAACATTGTAAGTTAGTGCTAAAAGAAGCAAACAGTGTTTGATATTTCATTTTAAAAACAATATTAACAATATTAATGGGTGGTGCAGCGGTTAATGCTGTCTCCTCACAGCACGAGGTTCTCTGGTTCGATTCTCGGCTGGGGTGTCTTCTGTGGGAAGTTTGCATGTTCTCTCTGCGTTTGCGTGGGTTTCCTCTGGGTACTCCAGTTTCCTCCCACATTCTAAAGACATGCTTCTGCAGCATTTCTCCCCAGGCCTCCACTGAAAACAAGATCTGTGGAACCTAGTCGGACTTTCCCAGTCAACAAATGTTAAATAAATAAAAGTAATGTCAGCATTTATCATTCCCATATCATTTCTTAATAGTCTTTTTTTTTAAATAGTGGGGCAGTTTTTTGAGATCTAGTACGCTTTTAATGGAGCAATAATAATTAAGCCCCAGTTTTCTAAAACAGTTCAGTTTCAGCTGTCACAGTAATTCACGTTTTTCTAAAAGATTAGGGATGACTCCTTCCAGTTCCAAAAGGTCCACACAGTGAGTAATTTGAAATTTAAAGCTAGTGTCAGTGGTAGATTTAGGCTTTGGTGCAGGGGCGCTCGCCTCCCCCTTTTGGTTAACCCACACATCCTGAAGGCAGAAAAAAATAAAAAGCTTTTCCCGGTTAGGGGTTGCCACAGCGGAACTCCGGTCCGCGTTGCATTTTCCATGACTGTAAGTAAAAATGTTTTATGAGGCTGCACACGATTTGGTTGCTTTATATATGTGAATATTTTTAGATTTGATTTCCCATAACACAGTTTGGTAATTTTCACATTGTCTATCAGCCTTAACTTTAACTCCATTTCTTGCTGTGATCCTGCTGTATTAATGGGGCTGTAGCTAAAATAAGTACAGTCTGTGAGTATGGATAGCAGATTTCATTAAATAAATAAATTGAAAGAATGTGGCTAAGCATTTCATTTACTACCATGTATATTTCTTAGGCCTGCTTTTCTTATTGGTCTGCATATTTGTTTGGCTGCGTATGGAAGAAGTTAGCCATTATAACAATTACTTTGTCTTGTCACCTGTGGTTCAGTGAGTGGCTAGAAAACAACTATGAATTTTATCATGCAGGAGGTTGAGGTGACTGTTAATATACACTACACAGATGTCACCCTTCTTGTGGGTCAAGATGGCAATGAAGAGCTGAGACAGTACAGGTGGGTTGAGGTGGTCTTGGATGTAAATGTCATTGGTGGGCATGGAAGCTGGAGTACAGCCATTCTAGAATTTAATGTCATTAAGCACAACGCTAAGGAGGAGGTCCAGGACCTTGGTCTGCTGTGGGATAGTAGAGGGTCCTCACAGCAATGACAAGAATTAATAGATAATGTCTGTTTGTTACTCTTAGTAAAACATGACTCCGTTTTTGGAATAACTGGGGCATGGATGTGAGTGCACCATGGAGGAAATGTTACTGCTTACTTAGATATGTTTATCATGGAGTATTGCTTAAAGTACATTAACTACACATACAGACTACTGCACAATGATCAGCTGATGCTGATGATGACTATTTCAGTATAGGTGGTGATAGAAGTAGTAGACTATCATCCTGTGGGCCCTGCAGTCATGTAGGATCATCTTGTGGAGGTGGGATACAAGTCTGACACAAGATTGTACAGTATACATGCACTCTAAATGCCTGACAGGGTTTGTGGAAGTATGCTGTAGTGTTCCCCCATAGCTGCCTAGGCAATGCAACCTCTTTTATAGGTGAGCTAATACACGTTAACTTATGTTAATGTCCACTCCTCTGTGCATGCTTGTATACCACCTACTGTGGTGTCTGTGATGACAGTATGGTTCTAAAGGATAGCTGGCACGATGTTGGGGGCTGTTACCCACACCTTTGTTACAAATATACATACTAACTGTGTGACTGCTGTTCATATCCCTATTCCCACTTAAATTCCCACTATTCTGAGTGCACTCATGATCCTTGACCATCTTCAATGGTCTGGTAATTGGCACAAGAGTGCCAACTGTTGGCATCACAAGTTTTTTGGGACTGATAGCACACACATCTGTGTAGTGACATCACCTGATAACTTAAGGAATAAATTTGCACAGGCAGTCACATCATCAGTGAAAGGTTTCTGGATCTCAGTGTCTGTGGCATCCATTTTACCCCAGTTTACCTGGCACATGGCATATAGTGTGGAATTCACTCATCACAGGTGTCCACTCAGCCTGCTTCCAAGGCATGTGACTATTCATCACTGCATTTGACAGTAGACTCTTGAGAAACTTTGTAGGATCTGGTTTATAAATGTTTTCAAAACCCCAGTAATATCTCCAGTTAGTCTGTGTAAAGTTCCAGTGGCCAGCACAGTCACTGATAAATGACATGCTGTTCAGTGGAATGTTTATTTCCTTTCTCTCTGCAGCTGATGTTCAGCTGCCACCAGCTCCTCTGTGAATTCACTGGATCTGCTGTATCCACCATAGCCTTCTCTCGGCTCAATCTGACCCATACCTGAGACTAGTGAAAAGTCAAAACACACTAGTATTGCATCAAAGTTTTGCTGGGGAGTGTGCGCCACCTCCCACAACAAAACATATCTTTGTAAGCTCTGCATTTCCTGCATTACGAAAGTGCATGCTCTCTTCCATGCATGGTCAAATCTCAACTTAAGAAGTATACTTCTTACAGCATATAGCTCACCAGGCACTTCATGTGGCTATTCCAGGGAGCCTAGGCTACCTCCCTCCCCCTAGATATGTTGGCATTGACCACTCACACCTATCTTCCCTACCCAGTCCCTCCAGTGCCCATGCATCTAATCAAACAGAAGTTGCCCAGAGATCAGAGTAATATTTATTACACCTGCTGTTTTTACTGTTTAAGTGGTAGCGGGGTTATGGACATATAGGATTTAGACATGTAGGACTTCTGCATTACTAATTAGTGGATGGTATACTTCAGTGGTTGGCAGGATACATACGCCATCTGCATGTCTTACAGTATTGTCATGGCTTCTCTACAATGCATAAGGGCGAAGCCCTACTTAGCAGTAGTTATTGATTGCTGTATATACAGGCTCAGTAATGAGATGCAAGCAGTGTATTGTGGTGAAGCACAGGTTGTTAACTAGGGAGCAAGTAATATAGTCCATCACCCCTTTTGTCCTAGTCTTTCTGGGTACAGAGGCAGTGAATCACTGGCTACAAAGATAATCTGCATCCTACTGGAAGACATAACCCCTTTTTTATAAGCTGTGCTATATAGAAGGACTTTTTTACCTCAGTAGACACATTGGTTAAAATTTAGGTTACTGTCCAGATAACTTCCCAAATCCAAACAAGCCTACTCATAGGGTCTTAATGTCATTGTGGTTCTTCCCTGAGGTAGATGACTTCCCAAATAATACAATAATGCATTTATTGACATTTATTTTCGTTCCATGATTCTGGCACAAGTTATTTTTTGGGAATAAACCTTCCCGCAGGATGGCTATGTAATTTGGGGATTCAGTGACTGCTCCTAACTTGCAGCCATGTGCAATCTTAGTCAGCCAGAGCCCTTTGCTATTGAGTTTTACTTTAGAGAAGTAGATGCTAAATAGGAAAGGTCCCAGCACAGAACCCTAGGGGACTCTACTAGTGACCCATCCCTTTGTGGAGGTAACCTTCCCTATTTTGTTTTCTTGCATCCTGTCTGTAAGTCAGGTGGTAATCCAGTGTGTAATAGGAAGCGACTCCCAGTTTATTTAGCTTTTCTACAATGCCTGAGTGGGGGATTGTGTCAAAAGCTTTGACCAGGTTGAGGCATGCAGTGTGTACCCTTTTACCTTCCATTGCATTGGTAACCTTTTCAAAAAAGTCCACCAAACTGAGTAAGCATGATCTGCCCTTGACAAATCCAAACTGAAATAGGATCAGTGTTTGGAGGTTTCCTGTTTCCTAATAAGTCTTTCCATGGCTTTGCATATTAGGCTTATCAGACATCAAAGTAGATTTTGTGTTACTGTCCTTTGTGAAATGCTATGGTAGTTAGATTTGTTTTCATCCTTTGCATATAACTTAACTAACTTAGTTTTAGGACTTTTTTCATAATATGCAGTTCCTTAACTTGCTATGCTCTTTTTAATTAACTGAACTTCACTTGGGCACATACAATGATTTACTTAAATTAACTTTGCTGGTTTCACATAAATCATTATTTACTTTGCTAAGGGTATTGTTGGGGTGATATCCCCTTCACTGGGGCTCTCTGCTAGGATACCACAATGCATATGTCAGGTTTGCTTTAGAAAATAACTCAAGTAATCTCCGTGGTATCCCTGAAGTCTCAAACAACCCACTAAACAAGTATAGTGGGTCCAAAAACAAAACAGTGTAAGAAACTTCTCTGTGTGGAAGATTTTCAATCCATATATATCTAGTTTAATAAAAATGTTCCACACAGAGAAGTTTCTTACACTGTTTTGCATTAGAAAATAACTGAGTTGGCATGGGCAACCAAACATATCTTCCAGGTATGTTTTCAAACAACTGGTAATGTCTGTAAATACGCTGTGTGCTGGACAGGAGTTGTGTACCTCCACTAACACAGACACACCAGGTTCTTTGGATCCTAGGAGAATATTAGGCTAACTGCCCTGAAGGGTAATTTTAAGTCTAGCTAATAAGCAGAGGTCAGAATCAAACCCAGTACTTTGCATCTATGAAGTGAAGACCTTAACCATTATGCTAAGTCCACTCCCGCTGAGTTCCAACCGATTGTATGTTGCAGTGTTTTCACACATGCTGATAGAATATGTTAAGGTGATCTTTTCACTTCCCCTTCCCCGGTGTTCTGCTTTCTCACCTCACTCATCGACTTTCCAGACTGCACCCCCCCCCTTTGCAAAATCCTGGATCCGCCACTGAGTGTGTCTTTTATGATTCTGCAGGTATCACGCCAGTGCGTTATTCTTGCACTTAGCTCTAATTTCGGAAAGATGGCCAGAAATCCTTCCTTCCTCACCTTGGCAGTCTTCTTAGATATGCAGATTACTAAAGACTTGGACCAAGGTAATATTGAAAAACTACCAGAGTAAACCTCCTGCTACATATTAAGAGTCTCCATCCCACCAGGACAAAATATAATGTTGTTAAGTCACAGAACTACAGGTTGGCAAGGATCACCACGAAAATCAAACCCTTCCTTAAGAACCTAAATGATCTTGAAAATGATTTTTTTGGTGAGGGGATACATAAGCAATATATTAAGAAGCATTTTGGAACCTATAATTGAGCTAAAAACTATAAAACCATCGCATAACAGGCATTATAGGAGGGTATTAAACAAATCTATGAACAACAAATCTAAAGACAGTTGTATCTTGACTTTTACTGTTGACTGCCACAGCATCGTTATTATTATTAGAGTGATTTGGGCATAATTACTGCTTGTAGCTAACGGACATCCTTAGAGAAGCTCCTTCCTTTGTGTATAGGAAAGCTGGAAATATCAGGTGTTGGGCTGACATTAGGCCCAGACCACAAGCTACATGCAGCAATAAATGTGGATACAACTGTGTCTTTTGTCAGCACATACAGGAGGGAAAAATGTTTTTCTGCTCTTATTTAAAGAGATTAATTAAAATCAACACAGGAGGTGACTGCAACTCAATGCAGGTGGTTTACAGGGTAAACTGCAATGACTGTGAAGCATTTTATGTGGGAAAAATGCTCAACAGACTTAAAAGAAGGATTTCTGGCCATCTTTCTGAAATTAGAACTAAGTGCAAGAATAATGCACTGGCTCGGCACCTGCAGTTACACAAAAGACACACTGACTTTAAATTTCAAATTATTGTCCATGTGGACCTTTTCGAACTGGAAGGAGGCATCCCTAATGTTTTAGGAAAACATGAACTACTGTGGCAGCTGAAACTGAACTCTTTTAGAAAATCGGGGCTTTATTATTACCTCCATATTTTCCTTTTTCATACCTCTGCTTTACTAGTCACTCTTTATATGTACAGATTTTCTTTTCCGCCTCTATGTTTTGTATTATTTATTTATTTATTTATTTATTTATTTATTTATTTATTTATTTACATTTGTTTACCGGGAAAGTCTGACTGGGCCAGAAGCACATTTTCAGTGGAGCTCCGGGGAGAAAAGCTCCACAGAAATAAGCAAAATACAATAGCTAGTACAGTAACCATACAGTAAGATGAACAATACACATTATCTAGTTAGTCTATACAAAGAGGTCTATATCACTTCGACAAAACGGCAGAAGTTCGAACACCATATGTTCGAACTTCTAACCTCAAAGTGCAAAAACATCAAAGGCTTAGAACAGCAATTTTTTCCCAGGGAAAAAAAATCGCTGTTCCAAGAAACACACACAACACAAGCACACCAAAAAAACAGCAATCCACACACACATATACTTAAAATCCTACATCTAACCCTACCCTAAACTGTACATACACCACTTTCTATCCACTTACCTTAACCCAAACCTTAACCCTAAGGTCCATCACTATTGCACACTCACTTGATCCGCACCCTAACCCTAACTCACCTATCCCGCCCTAACCCTTATGTCTGTCATTATCGCACACTCACCTGACCCACACTCTAACCCTAACTCACCTATCCCTTCCTAACCTTAAAGTCTGTCACTATCGCACACCCACCTCACCCACGCCCTAACCCTAACTCACCTAACCTGCTCCCTAACCTTAACATACGCACAATCACACACTTATCTGAACCCGACCCGTAACTTTCAACAATAGCAAAGCCACAGAAATGGCCCACCAAATTCTTTCCTTGGGAAAGAATTTGGTGTTCCCTGGCTTCACGGTAATCAGTTTTCGAAATTCACAGTTCGAACATATGGTGTTCGAACTGCTGAAGGTTCGAAGAACTGATAGGAACCCTATGCAAAGTAGTATTCAATACAGTTTTATACTACATACAGGTTCAAAAAGAAAAACACACAAGCATTTCAGTGAGGATCACTGTGAGAAAAGATTAGTACTGTGTACATATTAAATAATAATTATGAACAAATGAGATTTCCTTTACACATATTTGAGTAGTAAACACTGCGGAGAGGGAGAAAATGAGCCAAGGAGTGGGCAGGGTGTTCTGAGAGTTATAGGTATCTTGTCAGTCAGGTTTGGTGCAGGAGCAATGCCAGTTCTTGGATAGATGTTCAAATAGTAGTTTAAAACTGATAGGTGTGTTTTGGAGGTTGTGGGGTAGAGAGTTCCATAATTTGGCTATTTGATTTGAGAATAGGGCTTTACCATGAGTGTTGTTAGCCTTGTCTACTGTGAGAAAATTTCTGTTTGCAGATCTTAGACTTCGTGGGCATGAGTAGGGGACAACAAGTTATTACCTTTGTAAACGTACCTATGTATATGTCAGAACTTGTCAATATTATAATTTCTTTAGCATGAAACAAACAATATCCTGTCTTCTTACTGCCTTCTTATCACTGCTACTTTTGTATGTAATTGACTTCAAAAATGTGTTGATAAATCATTACCACTGTAATAATTGTTAAATGTGGTGATACATCATTACCACTATAATAATTTACATTTCTTCATAATGCTGTGGAACTTTCCCCCCCAGGCCTCTGCTAAAATGGGCCAACAACACAGTCATAGTTCCCTAATAAACAAATGTAAAATAAATAATAAATAAATAGATAACTAAATTTTGCTCCATAAAAAGCATACTAGATCGCAGAAAACTGTGCCACTGTTTAAAAGACTGATATGGTACTGATTAATGCTGCCATTACTTGCTAATATTGTTTTTAAAAACAAACATCAAACACTGTTTACTTCTTTTAGCACTAACTCACAGTGTTATAAAGGACATACTTTAGGTGTCTCATGTACACATTAATCATTGTTGATGGCTTCAAATTAAACGCTACTTTAGATTTTAAACTGAACACTTTTGTTAGCCTTTTTCTTTTAGGCAGTGAACGTTTGCTAGTGCACGTAAGGTGCACATGGGACAAACTTTTTTCTTTTTCTTTTTAAAGGCTGTAATTACTCGAGTGTATTCTTGCACATTCAAACTGTTTTCTTAGTTAGATTCCACACTTTAACAGATCCCCATGGCCTTAGTGCTTTATTTTTAACACTTATCACTGTTTTTCCACCTTAACAATTATTTTTAAGTTTTTTTCATTCTACTTAGGTTTTCACCTGCAGATTTATGAACGTGTTCCTTCATATTGTGTTTTGTTTTCGGCAAACAAACCTGATGAGGCATTTATTTGATATGAAAGTGATCTTTGTTATTCTGCTACATGTCTAGTGAAATCTTTTTGTTAGTAATTTTGTTAGTTTCTTAATTAATAAAGGTTTAAATCAGTTGGTTAGCCTATTTAAGGTGTTAGTAAGCTGGTCTTATATTTTAATTTAGTTGTTTTAGTTTTGTTTTTTAGGTAGCACAGTCTTTGGTTACATTATGGTGTTAAGGGGAGGGAGGCTTGGTTAAATGAATGTGTTTAATGCCTTTATTGCTACAGAACCACCCTCTGTAACCAATCCCTTGCTCCAAATAATCTGATTATATATAAATGTATTTATTAATTTATTTATTTATTGGATTTGTTAACTGAGGATGTCCACTGGGCCTAGAAAGAGCCTATTTTCAGTGGAGGCCTGAGGAGAAAAACCACATTAGTTACACACAAAAGTAACATACAAAAGTAAAAAGGAGAAAAACTTCACATTAGTTACACACAAAAGTAAAAATGTTAATACATAGAATAAACTATTCAGAGTTTTTATTACATACAAAAATTAAAAATGGTACTACACAGAACAAAGTATTCAGAGCAGTATGTTTGTATTTAAAGAGAGTAACAGCAACAAGACTGATGAGCTTTCAATCAGTTATAAATACGTAAGTACAAACGGCAAGCATTCGAACTAACACACGAGTGTAAATACGTAAGTACAAACAGCAAGCATTTGAACTAACACGAGTGTAAATACGTAAGTACAAACGGCAAGCATTCGAACTAACACACGAGTGTAAATACGTAAGTACAAACAGCAAGCATTTGAACTAACACGAGTGTAAATACGTAAGTACAAACGGCAAGCATTCGAACTAACACGAGTGTAAATACGTAAGTACAAACGGCAAGCATTCGAACTAACACGAGTGTAAATACGTAAGTACAAACGGCAAGCATTTGAACTAACACGAGTGTAAATACGTAAGTACAAATGGCAAGCATTCGAACTAACACGAGTGTAAATACGTAAGTACAAACGGCAAGCATTCGAACTAACACACGAGTGTAAATACGTAAGTACAAACGGCAAGCATTCGAACTAACACACGAGTGTAAATACGTAAGTACAAACGGCAAGCATTCAAACTAACACGAGTGTAAATACGTAAGTACAAACGGCAAGCATTTGAACTAACACATGAGTGCAAATACGTAAGTACAAATGGCAAGCATTCGAACTAACACGAGTGTAAATACGTAAGTACAAACGGCAAGCATTCGAACTAACACACGAGTGTAAATACGTAAGTACAAATGGCAAGCATTCGAACTAACACACGAGTGTAAATATATGTGCTGAGTTCTTATCAGAGGAGAGTTGATTTCAGGGTAGAAATGAGATAACAGAAGGGCTAAGGAGAAAGGGTCAAGTTAAGCTAATAGCAAGGAGTCAGTATGGTGCAGAGGTGGAGAGGAGATACTCGTAGTTGAGTGGTTAAGGTTGAGGGTCCGGAGAGAGAAGTTAGGTGTTGGGGTTATTTGTTGGGGTGCAGGAGCATAGCCAATGAGAGGAGAGCTGTAGTTTGAGTGATTTTTTAAAGGATGCAGGATTGCTGATAGTCCTGAGTCAGGAAAGGAGATTATTCCATAACAGGATGAGAATGCAGCATCTGGCTGGCTGAGAGCTTTGGTTTCACGACAGACGGTCACATTTTGTTTTCAGATCTGAGGTGGCAATTAGGATGGTACATGGTCAGTATGGAGGAGAGGGAAGGGCAGGTTTTTGGTTGGTAGATTATCTTGTGGGCTGTAGTTAGTTGTAAATAAGTGAGATAGTGAGGGGATTCTACCCAGTTTATTTGATGCAGAGAGGAGCAGTGGTGGGTAGAAAATTTTGCATTTGTAACCCATTTAGCAACTTTGTTGTAGCAAGAGTCTAGTTTCGTTTTTAAGGAGGATTGTAGATTGGTGAGGATGGGGTCGCCATATAGAACAGTTGGCAGCAGGAAGGATGAGGCCATGGCCTTTTCTTGTGGAGGGGCTAAAGAATTAGTTGTGCCTATAGAGGGCACCTAACTTTTGATGTTTTTTTTGATGTTGCTGTGGATGTGAAGGTCGAAAGTTAATTTGTCATTGATGATGACACCTAGCACTTTGGTGCTAGGGACAACTTCCATGATAGTGTTGGTATGGGAACAACAGTGAATAGTGACTTGTAAACAGGGCTAGATTTTGTGGGGGTAAATATTAGGAGTTTTGTTTTATTGGGGTTAAAGACAAGATGGTTCTGAGATATCCAGGATTGGGTCGAGGTAAATGCTTCTTGGGTAAGACGCTGTAGTACAGTGGCAGATTTAGAAGAGCAGATGATAGTCAAGTCATCTGCATATTGGATGACAGTACTGACGGTAAGAGTGTTATGAAAGTAATTGACGAATATATTGAAAAGGAGAGGACCCAGAACTGACCCTTGGGGAACACCTGTATTTGTAGTGATGAAAGAGGAAGAAGAATGCTGCCACATAGTGGATTGTTGCCTGTTGCTAAGATAGTTAGTAAACCATTGTAGGGTGGGGAGAGATAGGCCAAGGTTAGAGAGTTTAGTAAGCAGTAGGGAGTGGGAAATAGTGTCAAATGCCTTCACTAAATCAAGAAAGAGTGCAGAGACTAAGGAGTCAGCATCTCAATCTCTATTTAGTGTGTCTAAGAAGGAAATGAGGGCAGTGTTGGTGCTATGTCCGGGCCTAAAGCCATGTTGAGTGGGGGAAAGGATTTGGTGTTTTATCAGATGACTTAAGAGCTGAGTGTAAATGCATTTCTCTAGTATTTTAGAGATGGGGAAAGAATAGTGACAGGACATAAGTTTGAAATGTCAAAGTCGTTGCCACCTTTACGAAGAGGGAGTACAAATGCTTTCTTCCAGATATCAGGCATACAAGATTCTTGAATGAACCTGTTGAGGAGGATGCTGATAGGATATGCAATGGAGGAGGCTGCAAGTTGTAAGTATTCTGCAGGTAAGTTATCTGGGGCGTTGGTGCATGGTTAGTTTATAAAGAAGTTTTTGGATGGTGGATGTAGGAATGGATGATAGGCAGAAAATAGCTAGGGAATTTGATGGGGTGGATACTGATGGTGTTGCTTGTGGGTTTGGGTTGATGGGTGGGAAGGTAGTAGTAAGTTTGGCTATGGTGTCAATAAAGTATGTATTAAAGAGTGAGGCTAGCTCTGAGGATATTTTTCTGGGTTTGGGCATGGAGTATTGTTAGTTTCTGAATAGAGTAGGGAGTTGATTTTTCCCTAGAATTTCTTGGGGTTTTATCTATGCTGGTCTTGGATAGCTTGGAAGTATTCTTTTTTGTTTTTGACAAGTAAGCATTTAGCCTAATTGCAAAGCTGTTTGCATTGCAAGAGGTTAGAAGGTGTTTTGATTGTTTGCCAGGCTTCCCAGGCTTTGTCCCTAGAGGTCATGACTTGCTCTGTGGACTTTGTAAGCCAGCGAGCACGTTTTGCTTTGATTCTCTTTAGTTGGAGAGGGGCAAGAAAAGACTATCTTGGATCCTGAGAAATGTAAAATTAAAGAATTCCACAGCTTCATTAAGTGGAAGAAATCTCAGTGGGCTCCAGTTACTGTTCTGGAGGATGTCATTGAGGGTATTTTGGGAAAGGTGTGATAGATCCATGGTATATCTATATTTTCTGGAATTATTGTTTAACTGTAACCTCCAAACAGGCTTTGTGCCTCAGGAATGGAGAAAGGCAACAATAACACCTCTGCACAAAGGTGGGCCATCTACAAACCCTGGAAACTACAGAGCCATAAGTCTCAATAGTCTTATATGTAAATCCATGGAAAGACTTATCATAGAGATGATCAAGAGAGATATAGTAAATGTCCAGACACTAGACCCAACCCAGTTTGGTTTCGTCAAGGGCAGATCATGCCTACTCATGCAACAGATGAGGGCAAAGTCATTCACATTGCCTACCTTGACCTAGCCATGGCATTTGACACAATACCCCTCAGGTTGACAAACCCAAGAGGTTAAGTACAAACCCACATGTCACCTGGTGGACAGCCAACTGGCTCACAGACAGGACCCATAAAGTTAGAATTGGGGAGTCCGCTACTGTAAAGAGGCCAATCACAAATGGAGTCCCTCAAGAATCAGTCCTTGGACTGCTCCTTTTTGGCATTTATTTCTCAGAAGTAAAGGCCAATGTCACTGATCTCTGGCTGACTTAATATGCAGATGATTGCAAGTTGGGATCTGTCATTGAATCTCACATTGACACAAATGTTCTCCAGGAGGGGCTGACACAGACAAACAACTGGTGTCAGAGCCATGGACTAAAACTAAATGCCAAGAAATGCATAATAGTATCCTTTGGGAAGTCATCCATCCCTGGTAACTATCATATTGACAACACACCCCTTAGAGTTGACCCAGTAGTTAGAGACTTATGGACACACATAGATAGTAATCTGGCCTTTGATCATCATATGTCTACAGTAGTGAGGAAATCATTCTATATTGCACAACTTATAAACGAAGGTATGACATCTAAGTCCAAGGAAGTCATTGTTACACTGGATTCAGCATTCATCAAACCTATCACTGAGTACAATGCCCTCTTTGGTATGTACCTAACCAGGCATATCTAACAAATGGAACATCCACAGAGGTTCCTCACCAAAAGAATACAGGGCATAAATAATATGTCCTATGCAGACCACCTCAAGGCCCTATCCCTGTATTCTGTCTCCTACAGGCTTTTGGGGGGAGATCTATGCCTGGTACACAGGGCATTGTCAGACCCCATGATGATAGACCTCAAGCATATCCACAAAACAAACAGCACCATAATTACCCATTCTAAAGACTTAAACCTTACCTGTGGTAAAAATAGGACCTGCTGGAGAGATAGGTATCCCAGAGACTACCCCGTCTGTGGAACAGGCTCCCCATCAATGTGAAGCAAAGATCCACCCTAACCCAATTCAAGTGCAACTTGGGCAATTGGATGGGAAACTGGAAATTCAGCCCTGGTTTGACACCTATGTCTGTAATGGACAGAAGTAACCTGTAAATGGTTCATCTCCCAGACACATGCTTACACTAATCAATTGTATCAGAACTTGTCAGAAATTTGGGATGCATGGATAGGCTTTAAAAGGGAACTATACATCCAAACATAAACATAAACCAAATTTCAAACCACATAAATGAACAGGAACAGATACAGGAACACCACTGGCAGGAAAAAACTTCTTTAATAGTACAACGTTCTGGTACCTTGGCTTCTTGCCTTCTGCTGGAACATGTTCACCCCCCCCCCTAAATAAATATTCCAACTCCGAGAACGCACTGCCACAGGGGTAAGGAGCAAAGTTCAGGTTAATGGCCAAATAGTTACTTACAGTATAAGAAACGTCGGCGATGTTCTGCCGTGTCGGTGAAGTTGGTTTCGATGGAGTGGGCTGTTGATTAACTTAAGGTAACCCATATTTATATATATATATATATATATATATATATATATATATATATATATATATATACATATATGTACATTTCTATATCATACAATTTCTATATCATATATATATATTATATATATATATATATATATATATATATATATATATATATATATATATATATATATATGTGTGTGTGTGTGTGTGTGTGTGTCTACATTTGTACATTTCTATATCATATATATATGTGTTTGGTGTGTCTGTGTATCTGTGTTAATTCCATGACCTCAAGTTGAAAACCTACATTTTAATGATCTTTCTCTCTCTACACAGGTATATATATATATATATATATATATATATATATATATATATATATATATATATATATATATATATCTACGGGTCTACTTCATATGATCAAAAGTTAATTTGATAGAAAATAATTTGACTGAGACCATAACACCGACATTTCAAAACACTGAAAAACCATTTGACTGAAAACTCATAACACCTAAACATGAAATTTCAAGGATTATGCCCTTTTCCCCACTGTAATGCGATCCTGGAGTTAGACTATATAGTTAGGGGGGTGGCGCCCCTCACATACTTCAGACAATTTAAACCATACACATGGATACTTATAACTGCAATGAATAACTCTTTGCAAAAAACAATATTTACCTAAACTATGTGGGGGACTATGCCCCCCACACTCCCAATGTGGGGGGCTGTGCCCCCCACACCCCCCTGACTATATATTCTAACTCCATGATCGCACTACTGTGGGGGAAAAGGGCATATATCATTCACTGTAATGTTTAGGTGTTATGAGTTTTCAGTCAAATGGGTTTTCAGTGTTTTGAAATTTCAGTGTTATGGTCTCAGTCAAATTATTTTTTATCAAATGAACTTTCGATCATATGAAGTAGACCCATATATATGCATATATATATATATAATATATATATATATATATATATATATATATATATATATATATATATATATATATATATATATATATGGATCTACTTCATATGATCGAAAGTTCATATGCTCGACAAACTTTTCACCGAGACCAAAACACCTAAAGTTCAAAACACCGAAAACTCATTTGGTCGAAACTCATAACATCGACACATGACATTCAAAGCATTATGCCCTTTCCCCACTGTAGCGCAAACCTGGAGTTAGAATAAATAGATAGGGGTGTGTGGGGGGCACAGCCCCCTACAATGGGGGGTGTGGGGGGTGTAGCTCCCCACATACATAGTACATTTCACAGATACTTGTAAATAGTTATAACAGAGATGACAGTATTCATCTAAGTAATGTAGGGGGCTATGCCCCCACACCCCCCATTGTGGGGGGCTGTGCCACCCACACCCCCCATCTATTTATTCTAATTCCAGGGTCGCGCTACAGTAGGGAAAGGGCATAATGCTTTGAATGTCATGTATCGATGTTATGAGTTTCGACCAAATATATATATATATATATATATATATATATATATATGTGTGTAAAAAATTTCATGACCTCATGAAACTCTACATGGCAGTTAACGCAAATTAAATACATGGTCTTGACTGAAACAAATCTGTTTCCACTTTAATCCAGAATCTTGTTGGAAATGAAAAATAATAATCTATACTATTGGACTATAACTCTGATAAGCATGGCACAAAACATTTAACTTTTTGTTTTATTTGCACTGTTTTCTGATTGTATTTAAGATAATTTATAATGTATTTATGGCATAGTTAGTAAAGACAATATAGCACATCACAAAGTCTTTACAGTTTCTATGTATGGTTCATATATTCTTGGCAAATTTGTTTCCATAGATAATTACACTCTACATATTTATCATAGTTAGACATCAAGTATTGTACGCAACTTAACACTTCTTTAATGAAATGTATGGCTGTATTTTCCTAATCATTAGCCACTGCATGAATTTTCACATCATTTTCAATGCACTGCTGAAACTCACAGCCATGATGTTATGCATTTTAATACCAGTTTATCATAAAGGGAAAAACATGAATAACTCAGCATACCTGTTATGTACACATTTCTCTGGCATATACTATATAAGTAAACAATAGTTCTGTAATCCAACAAGACTATCTGCGTCTTGGGAAAATGCCTTCCACAGTGTTTAAAATGCACTCTTTTGCAGCCTATGGTGAGGTTATGTCAGATCATATGCCCTAATTTTGTTGCCATCCACGTACCATGGAAATCAATTATTTTTCTAAGGATACCTTTTCTGGCATTTTATAAAGTCTTTGGACCTACATAAAAGAGGTTGATCTTCATGTAGTATTATTGCACTAGTTCCATTTTTGTTGACATCTACTTGTTATATGACTGACCTTATCATTATATGGGTTCTTCTGTCATTAACACGTTCATCTATTTTCATACGCTGTAGTCCAGTATTATCCCACATCATTTTCATTATTTTTTTTAATGTAAATTTGATTTTGACATATTTGAAATAAACTTCAAAAGTATTGCATGACATTGAAACATTTCATTAGAGTTTATCATCTGGAGGAGGTATTTACCTTACAGCTCTGACTTTCTCAGTGTCTGATGCAGTAAGTAATGTCTCATATGTTTAATTTCTGCAATTAACTTTAGCACTTATATTTGCACAGACTAAGTTTGTTACTTCTCTGTCATTTCAGTAATTCTGTTTGGATCGTGTCTTTCATTGCTTTGACCTCAAAGCAGTATATTATCAGCACTATTAGTAATGCCATAAAGCTACCCAATTATCTGCATAATAGCTCTCTGAAAGACTTCAAGTGCTGACACTATTATAAAAAGATTTATACAAAGCTATGCCTTCAGACAAGTGAATTGAAAATACAAAAGCTTGGAACTTTCTTTATCAAGCTTAATTTGTGAAATCCTTACTTTGTTAACATCCTACAGATCAACTCTGTGCAAATTTTATCTGGTTTGACAACAGTAAGCATGTTTTCTAATTCATTATGCTCAGCCTCTTCCTTAACCACACCCATACTCTCCATGCTGTCCAGTTCCTTCTCGAAACAACAGAAACTTTCCTTGAAGCATGAATTTACTGACAACATTGAGGATTATATCTGGTTATGATGTACTATTTCTCAAAAGTCAAAAAGTGTAAATGAATCTTTGTACTTTGTAAGCAAATCACCAGATTTTGACTGTATAATGCTACATTCACACTGTGAACTTTGTTTTGCCATACCAAACCACGCCAAACCTCTGAATAGTCAAATGATTTAACAGCAAAAGTATTCCAGCTGTATCAATAACATGACATTGGGGGTCTCAGTTGTTAATCCTGTATTCCAGTTTAACTTTTTATGACTCATTGATTTTACTTTATGATCAAGATAAATAATCAATTTAAACATTACACTATGTTACAGTAGTTGTTGTTGTTGTGTCTTTTGGCTTTTCCCAGTTAGGGGTCACCACAGTGGAACTTCAGTCTGCTAATGATTGGTAGTTGATTTTTATGTGCCAAGTTACCAGCCCTAATGCACAACCTTCAATGAAGGTACATCCATTCACGCATGTCTCCACGCAGAAGACACTCTAGCTGAGAATCAAACCAGACAGCGTCTTACTGTGAGGCAACAATGCTACTGCAGCACCACCACCGCGGGTGTTACAGTATGCAGTCTAAATGCCTTGCTCTTATTGTTAACATTGAGCTTCTTTGTCGTGTTCTTCAACTTATATTTTTTGGTCACATTTTTGAGCTTTTGTCTTGAGCATTACCTGCTTTATGTAAATAATCAGTACAAATCATTATCATAAGCTGCTATTTATACATACTCTCTTCACCTGCAAATTGTTTTCTTTTATTTTATATGCTTTAGTAAAATGATTTATTTTCCTACAGCTTTTTTACACTTGGTATATCATAGAATATTTATTTTATCATGCTTACAAGCACAGCTTATGCATTGCTCATACTTTTAATACTCCTAAAATGTCTCACAACTCATTTGTCTCTATTTTATTCATTTTGCTTTCAGCACCTTGCAGTCTGCTATGCATATTTCAGACTCCTCAGTGACCTCAATTAACTGTAATTAAGTAATTTCACTCCATTAGCAAACATCGATTACTTTAATAAAAGACAAGACTCCCTCGACTAGTATCTGTCTTTTGTCAGTTCAGATGCCACATGTGATTCTATCTTGAGCAATTATACATTACATTTAGTCTCTGGTTTGATTTTAATTACCTACGTGAGCAGTTATAGACCCAGTGTGACCTTATGTCTTCATGAAGAGAAATGGTAGGTAGACATATTTTATCTGACAGTAATTCTGAAATGTCAGGATTATCCTCTCAATATTTAGATGTATTATAAACCTTCAGGGCTTCTTGGTTTGTAACATGTGATTGTTACCCAGTACATGTGGATTGTAACATGTGATTGTTACCCAGTATATGTGGATTGTAACATGTGACTGTTATCCAGTGCATGTGGATTGTAACGTGATTTTTACCCAGTGCATGTGGATTGTAAAATGCAATTGTTACCCAGTGCATGTGGATTGTAACATGTGATTATTACCCAGTGCATGTGGATTGTAACATGTGATTGTTACCTAGTGCGTGTGGATTGTATTATGTGATTGTTACCGAGTGCGTGTGGATTGTAACATGTGATTGTTACCCAGTACATGTGGAAATGTAGCTGCACCTTTTTTGGCTTCTCAGATACATTGATCAATGTAAGGAATAAATCAAATTGCTTGCTGTACAGTTTCTACTTCTTAGAGAAACTACCTGAAAGAAAGAGGTATCCAGGTGGCTGCAGTTGCACCACTTCATAAAAACAAAATATGCAAAAATAATTTATGATAACATCATGTAACATATGTTATTTGTCAGACTCAAAAAAAGGTGAAACACATAAGTACATGCTGCAGGCTTCATTAACATTTACCTTTAGACTGAATAACACATATAGGATGCATATCTCACAACAGATCTTCTGCATATCGGGAAAGACACTTTATAACTCCACAGTGCCATTTTAACAGATTCACTCTCATTTATGCTCTGTCTAAGTCCAGATCCATTACCATGTTAATGTATCTGCCCCATTATCAGTGGGTGATGCCATGTATGAAGTGATTAGGTGGCCTTAGAAAAAACGATTGAATGGCCCAATATCACCATCATTTGAACCATAGAAGTTGGCATCTATAACTAAACCATATGAAGTCTGAAACACTACTGCAATACATTTCCTTAATCTATCCTTGGCAATTTGTTTAACCAGCCAGTTTAATGATAAGTGGTATAATATGGTTTCCCCATGATTCACTGAAGTGCACCAGAAAACAGATACCCACCCTTTCAGCTACTAAAATACCTCCCTTCATTCCTATTTTTAAGCTTGGTTTCCTACAACAAAATCAAATATATATTTGCACTATTGATATCCTGCAAAATGGAATTGAACATACATAAAATCCTTTCTGGTTGGCATAAAACCTTGAGTATATGCACACACATATTCATATTTGCATGACAGCTTTTAACACGTGCATTTGGGGTGATGACAGGGAATTCAGTATTAAATCTTTAGCCATCTACCTCTAAATAAAATTTCAACAACCCTGAGGTGAACAAGTAGACCCTACTGAAACTGTGCTGGTTTAGTAATGGACAAGGTACTGAGGGATGGCCAAACTCCACTGGTGAGTTTCCCCCCATCCATGACCTCCAAATATAAAACTAATAACAGTATTGATGGAGGTACCTCCTGTACTATCCCCATACTCAAGTTACAGTACTTACAAGATACTTAAAAATTAACATAAGCAATACCATGACCAAGGCAAATTACAAACAGCCCCCAGCAATTACTGCACCTCCTGGTATAATCAGTCAGCAGGGCAACATCAGCCAAGGCTGCTTGCATGTCCTAAAGCCTGCTCTCCAGACAAAACAGCAAGAATCTATGGTCCTAATGGTACATAGAACAACTAATGTGTACATATGCAGGACACATATTACATAGTACTTACAGAGAAAAAAATAACTTAATTTCACCTGCTGGTACAAAAACACAAAACATTTGTCCATACCTAAAACAAATGAAAACTGTAAAACTCGGCATCAGAAACCACAAAAAGTGAAATAACCTGTGCATCAAAAAGTAATATCGTCACAGGCACATGTTATTGCCCCACTTGTATAAGGGGACCCACCATCAAAGCAATAGTATGACCACCTGACCCAGTGCAAGCCAAAGCACAAACAGATGTCCTGGCAGAAAGCATCATACAGGAGCCAGAGTCAGTATTGCCCGATCAGCTGTTGGTGCCATAGAAGGTCAGGGTTATGAAGAATATCACAAGCTCTCCAATATATCGATTTCCACTGTTGGTATCTTAGAAGGTGCAAATGAGGTTTCATTCCTTATTCCAACTTGTCATTCCACTAGACCACCAGCTAAAATGTCAAATGCATTGTCTTTGAGAAGAGAAGAGAAGAGAAGAGAAAGAAGAGAAGAGAAGAGAAAGAAGAGAAAGAAGAAAAGAGAAGAGAAAGAAGAGAAAGAAGAAAAGATAAGAGAAAGAAGAGAAGAGACGAGAAGAGAAGAGAAGAGAAGAGAAGAGAAGAGAAGAGAAAGAAGAGAAAGAAGAGAAGAGAAGAGAAAGAAGAGAAGAGAAGAGAAAGAAGAGAAAGAAGAGAAGAGAAGAGAAAGAAGAGAAGAGAAGAGAAGAGAGAAGAAGAGAAAGAAGAGAAAGAAGAAAGAAGAGAAGAGAAGAGAAGAGAAAGAAGAGAAAGAAGAGAAGAGAAGAGAAAGAAGAGAAGAGAAGAGAAGAGAAAGAGAAGGAAGAGAAGAGAAGAGAAAGAAGAGAAGAGAAGAGAAGAGAGAGTAGAGAAGAGAAGAGAAAGAAGAGAAGAGAAGAGAAGAGAAGAGAAGAGAAGAGAAGATAAGAGAAAGAAGAGAAGAGAAGAGAAGAGAAGAGAAGAGAAGAGAAGAGAAGAGCTTCTTAGGTGTCAAACTATTCTGTAAAGAGTGCTGAGGTTTGAATATTGTTTTCCTGCCATTCTTCCCCTCATGGTGCTTGACTGGAGAGGTGGAAACAGATCTATGATGATTTTTATTCCCCAAAGAAATGTCTTATTCCTCAGCTTCAACATTTGTATGATGATGATTCTGAGCCAGCCCTTTCACAAACTAATCAACTTCTACAGGTAAATGAAACTGGTGTTGCTGACCATTCTTAGAAATACGTAGGGTAGTTGGGAACCTCAAGCTATCTGCAATGCCTAGGTCCTTACAAACTCACATAAAATGCAGTATTTGTTTTCTTTTGGTATACAGGTATACACTATATTCAGGGGCAATATGTACTGAGTGCCCAGAAAGTGTTAACAATGTGTCCATTGTCCAGGTTTTCTTCAAGGTGACTTTATGGTAGTTATAGTGATGATGATCATGTAGGAGGCACTTACATTCTGCAGCTGATAATCATGGTTAACAGTAGTCACCTTGATTTCCTGCACATCTATTGCTTTTATCTGAAACACCTTGGGAAAGACTCCACACAGGAACTGATAGCTTTAAGATCCTCCTTCATGATGGTTAACTCTGCCACCATGTTGAATCCATTAACAGTTACTCTCCTTATATCTTTGAGCAAATACTGAATATATGGCAAAGCAGCTCTTTAGTGACATGACCAAGAGTCTAAATAGCAAAGATGTAGTTATTCCCTTTGTTCTTGTACAGATGTAGTATAACATTTATTTTCCAGTCATCTAGGATGTGCCTCTCTCTCTCTGTACCACAAGGTATACCTTTAGGATCTATTTCTCCCAGTGAACCCAACAACATGATAATATCTGCTATGACTTCCCTGACTTCTTTTGAGAACTCACAAGGATTCCTTTGTGCATCTATCAATGTACCTGTCCAAACATATCACACACCTTGAGAAATCAGAACAATTCCTAAACGAGAATATGTCAGATATGAGCTCTTTAACTTATACAAAGCATCTAAACCTCTTACTGCTCTACGGTGTTTCCCGTCGACTCCTGCACAGTCAACTCCTTTTGGCCTATAATATAATACAGGATACAATGCCGATTGACCTTTTACATTCTCAGAAAAAAAGAAATACAACCAACCCTGTTTAAAGATATGAACTTATACCACAATTTAAATAAAAGATGTTACTGAGAGTCTCTGCCAAGTGATGTTGTACCTATGGAATAAGATTCCATTACATGTGAAAAAAGTAGTTCCCTAGATCTCTTTAGATACAGCCTTGTTAGGTGGATAGGAATACATACATTCACCCTTAGGATGTCGTCTTAGTCTCTTATAGATGAGGAAGCAAGTACTGAAAATTGCAGTGTCTTGCTCCCAATGTTTTACTAGACTAATTGCCTAGTACAAATCTGTAAACCTATACCATATCACATAATAAACTTTCAGGAACTCTGATACAGTTTACATACATCAGTTTCTTAAACATATACACACATTTTAAGAGAACTGTTGAATAAACCAAGAAAGGAATGACAGTGCAACCTTTGTTGAAGGATGGAAGATCAGTGAAAGATTAATTAATGTGAGATGGATAGGATTAATGAAAAAAATCTTTAAGTCAAACACAACTCAGACAGTGCTCATATCCAGCACCTGAAACTTTCTTCTTCAGCATAAAAATGCACTAACAAGTTCACCCACAAAATGACATAAAACTTTTTTGTTAGATTTGTCTCTCATATAATTTTGAGAACATTTATTTAAACTGTTTTAATTTACTATGACAAATTGCAAAGCAATTGAAATAACAAGCTATTCTGAAGATGCACACCTGCCTGGCAACACAGCACTTAAACATCAGAATACAGTCTATGTCGCCAGGTTTTAAAATAATATAGTGAGTGGTTAGAACAGAACAGCAAGAACCATAATCAATTATATATCAGAGTCTGATAATTAAAGTGATTCAGACTGGAGCAGTGAAGAAGACACAAGTGATGTTTGTTCAAGCACCCTTAAATGGAGCCAGCTGTAGATGAAGCTCAGTGGCATTGTTTATTTCAGGGAGCAGGACAAAAGGGCAACTATTTGTGCAAAACAAGCAGAAGGAACATGAAAGACAGCCTTTGCTCCACATGAATAAAGTGCCTTATAAATTTGCTCAAGTTAGGAATCAAAGATGCTGGGTACATTTTTTTACCTGGAGGTTTCTTTTCAGCAAGTTCTGGCATAAGAGATTTGATTAAATATGATCCCATAGCATCCAAAACTCAACAGCATCCTCCAGAGAGAAGTCCATAGGTGGGTCAGTAAAACTATAGCATTACTTTGATGTTATCATAGGTGTATCCCTACTGCAATAAACCTTCACATTTGTTGTCAGATATAATTTGTACAGTTTTTTTAACTAATATTCTATTTTTGGTTATTTTATTCTGTATTAATGCCGGTTGCTCTATTTGCTTTTGCATCTCATTGGCAGCCTGTAATGGATAAGTGTGAAAATGCTGATAAAAATATTTAGTTACCTCAAAGTAACGTTATAGAGTACATGTGTACACGTGGGAAAATATATATTAATACATACAAATGACAGAAAGAAAGTCTTGTCAAAAGTTCTCAAAAACATGTTTGATAAACATTTCCTCAAATAATGCTAATATATCCAGTGGTCTGATTTAACTGGTTAGAGGGTTAAACACTATTTTTTCTGGTCCTAAGTATGTAACAAGCACATAATAATGAAGTGTCAGAGCCTGAACAAGAAGAAGATATTATGCACTTGTTTTAGATAGCTTGGACATTACAGTTTGAATCTTATGCAGTCCTATTTGTTTGAAAACAGGCACAACTTGGATACAGCTGTGTAGAAGTGATGTTGGCAAGGAAGATCTTATTGGTCAAAGGATATATACAGCAACAAGGTTACATGGATATGTAATGGTAACTAGGATACATGGATACATAGTGGTAAGAAGGCTACATGGATAAATAATAGTAACAAGCTTACATGGATACGTAATGGTAACTAGGTTAGATGCATACATAGCGGTAACAAGGTTACATGGATACATAATAGTAACAAAGTCACATGGATACATAATGGTAACAAGGTTACATGGATACGTAATGGTAACAAGGTTACATCGATACGTAGCAACAAGGTTACATGGATATGTAATGGTAACAAGGTTACATGGATACATAATAGTAACAAGCTTACATGGATATGTAACAGTAACAAGGTTACATGATACATAATGGCAACAAGATTACATGGATATGTAACAGTAACAAGGTTACATGGATACATAATGGCAACAAGGTTACATAGATATGAAACAATAACAAGGTTACAAGGATAGGTAATGGTAATAAGGTTACATGGATACATAATGGCAACAAGGTTACATAGATGCATACTAGTAACAATTTCACATGGATACATAATGGCAACAAGGTTACATGGATATGAAACAATAACAAGGTTACAAGGATAGGTAATGGTAATAAGGTTACATGGATACATAATAGTAACAAGGTTACAAGGATAGGTAATGGTAATAAGGTTACATGGATACATAATGGTAACAAGATTACATCAATACATAACAGTAACAAGCTTACATGAATATGCAACAGTAACAAGGTTACATGGATACATAATGGTAACAAGGTTACATGGATATGAAATGGTAACAAGGTTACATGGATATGTAATGGGAACAGGGTTATATGGATACATACTGATAACAAGTTTACATGGATATGTAAGGGTAACAAGGTTATATTGATATGTAATGGTAACAAAGTTACATGGATGCATAATGATATTAAAGTTACATGGATATGTAATGGTAAAAACGCTTCATGGATACACAATGGTAACAAGGTTACATGGATATGTAATGGGAACAGGGTTATATGGATACATACTGATAACAAGTTTACATGGATATGTAAGGGTAACAAGGTTATATTGATATGTAATGGTAACAAAGTTACATGGATGCATAATGATATTAAAGTTACATGGATATGTAATGGTAAAAACGCTTCATGGATACACAATGGTAACAAGGTTACATGGATACATCATGGTAACAAGGTTACATGGATACATAATAGTAACAAGGTTACATGGATATGAAATGGTAACAAGGTTACATGGATACATAATGGTAACAAGGTTACATGGATACATAATGGTACAAGGTTACATGGATATATAATAGTAACAAGGTTACATGGATATGAAATGGTAACAAGGTTACATGGATACATAATGGTAACAAGGTTACATGGATATATAATCGTAACAAGGTTACATGGATATGAAATGGTAACAAGGTTACATGGATACATAATGGTAACAAGGTTGCATGGATATATAATAGTAACAAGGTTACATGGATACATAATGGTAACAAGGTTACATGGATATATAATAGTAACAAGGTTACATGGATACATAATGGTAACAAGGTTACATGGATGCATAATAGTAACAAGGTTACATGGATATGAAATGGTAACAAGGTTACATGGATACATAATGGTAACAAGGTTACATGGATATATAATAGTAACAAGGTTACATGGATACACAATGGTAACAAGGTTACATGGATACATAATGGTAACACGGTTACATGGATATATAATAGTAACAAGGTTACATGGATATGAAATGGTAACAAGGTTACATGGATATGTAATGGGAACAGGGTTATATGGATACATACTGATAACAAGTTTACATGGATATGTAAGGGTAACAAGGTTATATTGATATGTAATGGTAACAAAGTTACATGGATGCATAATGATATTAAAGTTACATGGATATGTAATGGTAAAAACGCTTCATGGATACACAATGGTAACAAGGTTACATGGATATGTAATGGGAACAGGGTTATATGGATACATACTGATAACAAGTTTACATGGATATGTAAGGGTAACAAGGTTATATTGATATGTAATGGTAACAAAGTTACATGGATGCATAATGATATTAAAGTTACATGGATATGTAATGGTAAAAACGCTTCATGGATACACAATGGTAACAAGGTTACATGGATACATCATGGTAACAAGGTTACATGGATACATAATAGTAACAAGGTTACATGGATATGAAATGGTAACAAGGTTACATGGATACATAATGGTAACAAGGTTACATGGATACATAATGGTACAAGGTTACATGGATATATAATAGTAACAAGGTTACATGGATATGAAATGGTAACAAGGTTACATGGATACATAATGGTAACAAGGTTACATGGATATATAATCGTAACAAGGTTACATGGATATGAAATGGTAACAAGGTTACATGGATACATAATGGTAACAAGGTTGCATGGATATATAATAGTAACAAGGTTACATGGATACATAATGGTAACAAGGTTACATGGATATATAATAGTAACAAGGTTACATGGATACATAATGGTAACAAGGTTACATGGATGCATAATAGTAACAAGGTTACATGGATATGAAATGGTAACAAGGTTACATGGATACATAATGGTAACAAGGTTACATGGATATATAATAGTAACAAGGTTACATGGATACACAATGGTAACAAGGTTACATGGATACATAATGGTAACACGGTTACATGGATATATAATAGTAACAAGGTTACATGGATATGAAATGGTAACAAGGTTACATGGATACATAATGGTAACAAGGTTACATGGATACACAATGGTAATTACATGGATACATAATGGTAACAAGGTTACATGGATACATAATAGTAGCAAGGTTACATGGATATGAAATGGTAACAAGGTTACATGGATACATAATGGTAACAGGGTTACATGGATATATAATAGTAACAAGGTTACATGGATACATAATGGTAACAAGGTTACATGGATACATAATAGTAACAAGGTTACATAGATATGAAATGGTAACAAAGTTACATGGATACATAATAATATTAAGGTTACATGGATATGTATTGGTAAAAAGGCTTCATGGATACATAAAGGTAACAAGGTTTCATGGATACACAATGGCAACAAGGTTACATGGATATGTAATAGTAACAATGTTACATGGATACATAAAAGTAACAAGGTTACATGGATACATAATGGTAACAAGGTTACATGGATACATAATGGTACCAAGGTTACATGGATACATAATAGTAACAAGGTTACATGGATATGAAATGGTAACAATGTTACATGGATACATAATGGTAACAAGGTTACATGGATATATAATAGTAACAAGGTTACATGGATACATAATGGTAACAGGGTTTCATGGATACATAATGGTAAAAAGGTTACATGGATACATAATGGTAAGGTTGCATGCATACATAATGGTAACACGGTTACATGGATGTGTAATGGTAACAAAGTTACATAGATATATAATGCTAACAAGATTACATGGGTGCATAATGGTAACAAGGTTGCATTTACAATGAATCTCCACACTGAAGAAGCACTGCGGCATTACCTTGCTACTGCGACTTGTAGATGGAGCTTTGACCACCATATGTAAGATCAACTAAAGAACAGTTTTCAGAAAATTATTCTCTCACAATATACAACCCAAATTCAGTACAATTCTTGTGCACACATACTCTGCCAATATGCACATTTGAAAAATGAATACTCATAGCAAAAACAAAGTCTATATTAGTCCCTGTCCTATCAGCATATATTTCAGTGTTGCACAAAGCGTCTGTGTGTGTGTGGTAGGGGGAAGGTGTGTGTGTGTGGTAGGGGGAAGGTGTGTGTATGTGTGTGTGTGTGTGTGTGTGTGTGTGTGTGTGTGTGTGTGTGTGTGTGTGTGTGTGTGTGTGAGTGCATGTGTTTGTGCGTGCATGGTTCTTTTGTATAATGAAACTGGGAATTTAGATAAGTTGGATAGTTGGGATAAACTCTGAGAAATGTTGGCATTTGTTAGGTTTACATTATGGAAGTTGCATGACGGACATGCTTTATAACATGATTTACAATGAATGCAATAGACAAAAAAATTGGGCAAGGTGAACACCTTGCTTGGATGGCATGATTGCATTTGGTTGTGGGGGTCCTTTCTTTCTGTTGCAACATACCTCTCAAGCTTTTAGTACAAGAAATCTGGACAAAGCTGAAAATAATTGATGAGGGGGGGGGGGGCAAAGGCCCAAAATAGGGACTGATTTAAAATATTGCTCTTACAAGCTTAGACATTTATTTGTCTTAGCATGCATTTTCAGAAAGATATGATGTGTGAAACTTAAATGTATGTCATTATTTACTGACTTCAATCCTCACTGATTTACCAGAAAACCACAAACTTTATGAAGAGCAGGCTAAAAATATGAGGCAAAAATCTGGAGATTCTGCAAAAATTTGGATAGTTGAAAGGTATGTGTTGCACTAACTCTGTAACATGAACAGTTTGGATTATCTTTATAAAACAACATGACCTTGAAAGACTACAGTACAAGTTTGACTATTGAGAAACTATGTAAATATAGATAAATAGATAGACAGATAGACATATAGACAAAGATAGAGATATATTGGAACACTTTGGATGGTTGAGCGGTGTCCTGTTGATGTGTAAATTGTTGGGTCAAATATTATCAACTCATGCTATGCTGAAGTACTGAAATGACAGAGCTGGACTTATCCACTGCAGTAACTATGTGAAAAAGCCAGTGTTTTATTCCCATTTAGTTGGTTGTTTAATACTGAAATGACAGAGGTGGGCTTATCCACTGCAGTAACTATGTGAAAAAGCCAGTGTTTTATTCCCATTTAGTTGGTTGTTTAACACCTTGCGGTTGTTCTGCTGCTTGCTGGTTGGTCCCCAGTGTAGGCTAAACTGTGCATCACTTTCAGTACACTATGATATAATGACATAAAGCAATGCAAATGTATGTTGTTTGCGGTCAGATGTTAAATGTTAGACATAATAGTACATTTTCATGCTTAGTTATCAACTACGATTTAGGTTTGCGTGCCTGCATACATTGAGTTAGACATTACATTTATAATCACTAGTATCTACATTCATATAACTTGTGCTTTAATAGGAAAACTTCATTTGATATATTGTTTTTCTTTAAGGGTTTATTTCTAGGGGGCTGTAAATTTGTGTGCAGTAGATTTTTTTTTTCAGATGTCAAGCCTGCATAGCATTTCTATAGATTTTGTGAAGAGGGTCCTATATGAATGTAAATAATTTGATATCACATGGTATTCAGCCTTCACAGCAGTCAATTTTACAATTATGTGGCACTGATGGGAATGGGTGGGTTTCTCCTGCTTTTCTCTCCTGAATTGGTTTGCTGTTTTATAATGACTGATAATGTGATAACAGTCAGCTGGCTGTGCTTTTATGTGTGTATTAGTTTTTTTACACCAGCTAGATGGCTGCTCACACTGTAGTACAGCATGTGGGGGTGCTGTTCCACACCCGTTAGATGGCTGCTCACACTGTAGTACAGCATGTGGGGGTGCTGTTCCACACCAGTAAGATGGCTGCTCACAATGCAGTGCAGCATGAGGGGGTGCTGTTCCACACCAGTTAGATGGCTGCTCAAACCAGTAAAGCATGAGTGGGTGCTGCTCCACAACAGTTAGATGGATGCTCACACTTCAGTACAGCACGAGGGGGTGCTGTTCCATACCAGTTAAATGGCTGCTCACACTGCAGTACAGAATGAGGGGGTGCTGCTCCACACCAGTTAGATGATTGCTCACATTGCAGTACAGAATGAGGGGGTGCTGTTGCACACCAGTTAGATGGCTGTGCATAATGCAATAAAGCAGAAGGGGTGCTGTATCCACACCAGGTAGATGGCTGCTACCACTGCAGTACAGCATGAGGGGGAGCTGTTCCACACCAGTTAGATGACTGCTCACACTGCAGTACAGTATGAGGGGGTGCTGTTCCACACCAGTTAGATGGCTGCTCACACTGCAGTACAGTATGAGGGGGTGCTGTTCCACACCTGCTAGATGGCTGCTCACATCACAGTACAGCACGAGGGGGTACTGTTCTACACCAGTTAGATGATTGCTCAAACTTTAGTATAGCAAGAAAAGAAAACTGTCAGGGTAAGGTATCACCTCCCAAAAAAAGCACAAATCCAAAATAAGAAGAGGATGATACTCCACAACAAACGAAGCAACACCAGATGAATGAAAAGACAAGTCCTTTATTCGAATAAAGGACTTGTCTTTTCATTCATCTGGTTTTGCTTCGTTTGTTGTGGAGTATCATCCTCTTCTTATTTTGGATTCAAACTTTAGTATAGACTGAAGGGGTGCTGTTCCACACCAGTTAGATGATTGCTCATACTGCAGTACAGCATGAGGGGGTGCTGTTCCACACCAGTTAGATGATTGCTCATACTGCAGTACAGCATGAGGGGGTGCTGTTCCACATCAGTTAGATGATTGCTCACACCGTAGTACAGCATGAGAGGGTGCTGTTTCATACAAGTTAGATGGCAGCTCACATCACAGTACAACATGAGGGGGTGCTGTTCCACACCAGTTAGATGGTTGCTCACATTGCAGTAGAGCATGAAGAAGTGCTGTTCCACACCAGTTAGATGGCTGCTCACATTGCAGTACTGTATGAGGAGGTACTGTTCCACACCAGTTGGATGGCTGCTGACATTGCAGCACAGCATGGCGGGGTGCTGTTTCACACCAGTTAGATGGCTGCTCAACTGTAGTACAGCATGAGGGGGTGCTGTTCCACACCAGTTAGATGGCTGCTTACACTGCAGTACAGCATGAGGGGGTGCTGTCCCACACCAGTTAGATGATTGCTCACGCTGTAGTACAGCATGAGGGGCTGCTGTTCCACACCAGTAAGACGACTGCTCACACTGCAGTGCAGCATGAGGGGGTGCTGTCCCACACCAGTTAGATGGCTGCTCACACTTCAGTACAGCATGAGGGGGTGCTGTTCCACAACAATCAAATGGCTGCTCACACTTCAGTAAAGCACGAGGGGGTGCTGTTCCACACCAGTTAGGTGGCTGCTCACACTGCAGTACAGAATGAGGGGGTTCTGCCCCACACCAATTAGATGATTGCTCACATCGCAGTACAGAATGAGGGGGTGCTGTTCCACACCAGTTAGATGGCTGCGCATAATGCAATAAAGCAGGGGGAGTGCTGTATCCACACCATGTAGATGATTGCTCATACTGTAGTACAGCATGAAGGGGTGCTGTTCCACACCAGTTAGATGGCTGCTACCACTGCAGTACAGCTTGAGGGGGTGCTATTCCACACCAGTTAGATGGCTGCTCACACAGCAGTACAGTATGAGGGGGTGGTGTTCCTCACCAGTTAGATGGCTGCTCACACTGCAGTACAGTATGAGGGGGGTGCTGTTCCACACCTGTTAGATGGCTGCTCATATCGCAGTACAGCATGAGGGGGTACTGTTCTACACCAGTTAGATGATTGCTCAAACTGCAGTACAGAATGAAGGGTTGCTGTTCCACACCAGTTAGATAATTGTTCATACTGCAGTACAGCATGAGGGGGTTCTGTTCCACATCAGTTAGATGATTGCTCATACTGCAGTATAGCATGAGAGGGTGCTGTTCCACATCAGTTAGATGATTGCTCACACTGTATTACAGCATGAGATGGTGCTGTTTCACACCAGTTAAATGGCAGCTCACATCACAGTACAACATGAGGGGGTGCTGTTCCACATCAGTTAGATGGCAGCTCACATCACAGTACAACATGAGGTAATGCTGTTCCACATCAGTTAGATTGTGCTGTTCCACACCATTTAGTTGGCTGTGCACATCACAGTACAGCATGAAGGGGTGATGTTCCACACCAGTTAGATGGCTGAATACACTGCAGTACAGTGTGAGGGTTGCTGTTTCACACCTGTTAGATGGCTGCTCACACTGCAGTGCAGTATGAGGGAGTGCTGTTCGACACCAGTTAGAAGGCTGCTCACACTGTAGTACAGCATGAGGAGGTGCTGTTCCACAACCAGTTAGACAACTGCTCACATTGCAGTACAGAATGAGGGGGTACTGTTCCACACCAGGTATGTGGCTGCTCACATAGCAGTGCAGCATGAGGGGGTACTGTTCCACACCAGTTAGATGACTGCTCACACTGCAGTAAAGAATGAGGGGATGCTGTTCCAAACCAGTTAGATGATTGCTCATACTGCAGTACAGCATGAGAGGGTGTTGTTCCACATCAGTTAGATGGCTGCTGACACTGTAGTACAGCATGAAGAAGTGCTGTTCCACACCAGTTAGATGGCTGCTCACATCACAGCACTGTATGAGGGGGTACTGTTCCATACCAGTTGGATGGCTGCTGACATTGCAGCACAGCATGGGGGTTGCTGTTCCCCACCAGTTAGATGGCTGCTCAACTGTAGTACAGTATGAGGGGGTGCTGCTCCTCACCAGATAGATGGCTGCTTGCACTGCAGTACAGCATGAGGGGGTGCTGTTCCGCACCAGTTAGATGGCTGCACACACTGTAATACAGCATGAAAGAGTGCTGTTGCACACCTGTTAGATGATTTCTCACACTGCAGTACTGCATGAGGGTGTGCTGTTCCACATGAGTTAGATGGCTGCTCACACTGCAGTACAGCATGAGGGGTTCTGTTCCACACCAGTTAGATGGCTGCCCACATTGCAGTACACATGAAGGGGTTCTGCTCCACACCAGTTAGATGGCTGCCCTCATTGCAGTACAGCATGAGGGGGTGCTGTTCCACACCAGATAGATGGCTGCTCACAGTGCAGTACAGCATGAGGGGGTGCTGTTCCACATCACTTAGATGGTTGCCCACACTGCAGTACAGCATTAGGGAGAGCTGTTCCACACCAGTTAGATGGCTGCACACACTGTAGTACAGCATGAATGAATGTTGTTCCACACCTGTTAGATGATTGCTCACACTGCACTACAGCATGAGGGGGTGCTATTCCACACCAGTTAGATGGCTGCTCACATTGCAGTATAGCATGAAGGGGTGCTTTTCCACACCAGTTGGATGACTACTCACATCGCAGTACAGCATGAGGGGGTGCTGTTCCCCACCGGTTAGATGGCTGCTCAACTGTAGTACAGTATGAGGGGGTGCTGTTCCACACCAGTTAGATGGCTGCACACACTGTAATACAGCATGAAAGAGTGCTGTTGCACACCTGTTAGATGATTTCTCACACTGCAGTACTGCATGAGGGGGTGCTGTCCCACATCAGTTAGATGGCTCATCACACTGCCGTACAGCATGAGGGGGTTCTGTTCCACACCAGTTAGATGGCTGTCCACATTGCAGTACAGCATGAGAGGGTTCTGTTCCACACCAGTTAGATGGATGCCCACATTGCAGTACAGCATGAGAGGGTGCTGTTCCACACCAGATAGATGGCTGCTCACAGTGCAGTACAGCATGAGGGGTGCTGTTCCACACCAGTTAGATGGTTGCACACACTGTAGTACAGCATGAATGAATGCTGTTCCACACCTGTTAGATGATTGCTCACACTGCATTACAGCATAAGGGGGTGCTATTCCACACCAGTTAGATGGTTGCTCACATTGCAGTACAGCATGAAGGGGGTGCTGTTCCACACCAGTTAGATGGCTGCTGACATTGCAGTACAGCATGAGGGGGTGCTTTTCCACACCAGTTAGATGGCTTCTGACACTGCAGCACATCATGAGGGGGGTGCTGTTCCACATCAGTTACATGGCTGCTCACACTGCAGTACAACATGAGGGGGTGCTGTTGCACACCAGTTAGATGGCTCCTCACACTGCAGTACAAGATGAGGGGGTGCTGTTCCACACTAGTTAGATGGCTGCCCACATTGCAGTACAGCATGGGGGGGTGCTGTTCCACACCAGTTAGATGACTACTCACACTGCAGTACAGCATGAGGGAGAGCTATTCCACACCAGTTAGATGGCTGCTCACAATGCAGTACAGCATGAAGGGGTGCTGTTCCACACTATTTAGATGGTTGGTCACATCACAGTACAGCATGAGGGGGTGCTGTTCCACACCAGTTAGATGACTGCTCACACTGCAGTACAGCATGGGGGGGGCTGTTCGACACCAGTTTGATGGCTGCTCATACTGCAGTATAGCATGAGGGGGTGCTGTTCACACAGGTTAAATGGCTGCTCAAACTGCACTACAGCATGAGTGGGTACTGTTCCACACCTGTTAGATGGCAGGTCACACTGCAGTACAGCATGAGGGGGAGATGTTCCACACCTGTTAGATGGCTACTCACATCGTAGTACAGCATGGGGGGGGGCTCTTCCACACCAGTTAGATAGCTGCTCACACTGCAGTACAGCATGAGTGTGTGCTATTCCACACCTGTTGGATGACTGCTCACAGTGTAGTACATCATGAGGGGGTGCTGTTCCACAAGAGGCAGATGGCTGCTGATACAGCAGTCCAGCATGAGGTTGTACTATTAGTTAGATGGCTGCTCACACTGCAGTACTGCATAAGGGGGTGCTGTTCCTACCTGTTAGATGGCTGGTCACATTGCAGTACAGCATGAAGGGATGCTCCTCCACACCAGTCAGATGGCTGCTCCCACTGCAGTACAGCATGGGGGTGCTGTTCTACATCAGTTAGATGATTGCTCACACTGGAGTACAGCATGAAGGGGTGCTGTTCCACACCTGTTAGATGGCTGCTCACACTGCAGTACAGCATGAGGGGGTATTGTTCCACACCAGTCAGATGCCTGCTCACACCACATACAGCATGAGGGGGCACTGTTTCACACCAGTTAAACTATTGCTCATATCGCAGTACAGTATGAGTGGGTGCTGTTCCAAATCTGGTAGATGATTGCTCACACTGCAGAACAGCATGAGGGTAGGTGCTGTTCCACACCAGTTAGATGGCTGCTTACACTGCAGTACATACTGAGGGGGTGTTGTTTCACACCAGTTAGATTGCTGCTCACACTGCAGGACAGCATGAGTGGTGCTGTTCCACACCAGTTAATTGGCTGCTCACTATGCAGTACAGCATGAGTGGGTGCTGTTCCACACCAGTCAGATGGATGCTCATATTGCAGTACAGCATGAGGGGGTACTGTTCCACACCAGTTAGATGGCTGTGCACACTGCAGTACAGAATAAGGGAGTGCTGTTTCACACCAGTGAGATGATTGCTCACACAGCAGTATAGCATGAAGGGGGTGATGTTTCATACCAGTTAGATGATTGCTTATGCTGCAGTACAGCATGAAGGCGTGCTGTTCCACACCAGTTAGATGGCTGTTCAAATCGCAGGACAGCATGAGAGGTACTGTTCCACAACTGTTAGATGGCTGCTCACATGTCAGTACAGCATGAAGGGATGCTGTTCTACACCAGTCATATAGCTGCTCACACTGCAGTACAGCATGAGGGGGTGCAGTTCCACACCAGTTAGATGGCTGCTCAAACTGCAGTACAGCATGAGGGGGTGCTGTTCCACACCAGTTAGATGGCTACTCACACTGTAGTACAGCTTGAGGGGGTGCTGTCCCACACCAGTTAGATGGCTACTCACATTGCAGAACATCATGAGGGGGAGCTGTTCCACACCTGTTAGATGGCTGCTTACACTGCAATACAGCATGACGGGGTGCTGCTCCACAACAGTTAGATGGCTGCTCATACTGCAGCACAGCCTGGGGGGGGTGCTGTTTCAAACCTGTTACATGGCTGTTCACCTGCAGTACATAATGAGGGTGTGCTGTTCCACACCTGTTAGATGGCTGCTTACACTGCACTACAGCATGAGGGGGTGCTGTTCAACACCACTTCGATGGCTGATCCAACTGCAGTACAGTATTAGGGTGTGCTGTTCCACAACAGTTAGATGGCTGCTCACACTGCAGTACAGCATGATGGACAGCTGTTCCACACCTGTTAGATGGCTGCTCACACTTTAGTACAGCATATGGGGGTGCTGTCCCGCACCAGTTAGATGGCTGCTCAAACTGCAGTACAACATGAGGAGGTGCTGTTCCACACCAGTTAGATGGCTACTCACATCGCAGAACATCATGAGGGGGTGCTGTTCCACACCTGTTAGATGGCTGCTTACACTGCAATACAGCATGATGGGGTGCTGCTCCACAACAGTTAGATGGCTGCTCATACTGCAGTACAGTGGGGGGGGGGTGCTGTTTCAAACCTGTTAGATGGCTGCTCACCTGCAATACATAATGAGGGTGTGCTGTTCCACACCTGTTAGATGGCTGCTCACACTGCACTACAGCATGAGGGGGTGCTGTTCCACAGCAGTTAGATAATTGCTAACACTGCAGTACAGCATGAGGGGGGTTGTTGTTCCACTTCAGTTAGATGGCTACTCACACCACAGTACAGCATGAGGGGGTGCTGTTCTACATCACTTCGATGGCTGATCCCACTGCAGTACAGTATTAGGGGGTGCTGTTCCACACCAGTTAGATGGATGCTTACACTGCAGTACATCATGAGTGGGAGCTGTTCCACACCTGTTAGATGGCTGCTCACACTTTAGTACAGCATGAGGGGGTGCTGTTCCACATTACTTAGAAGGCTGCTCACACTGCAGTGCAGCATGAGAGGGTGCTGTTTCCACACCAGATAGATGGCTGCTCACACTGCAGTACAGTATGAGGTGGTGTTGTTCCACACCAGTTGGACAGCTGCTGTTCCACACAAATTACATGGCTGCTCACACTGTAGTACAGCATGAGATGGTACTGTTCCACACCTGTTAGATAGCTGCTCAAACTGTAGTACAGCATGAGGGGTTACTCTTCCACACCTGTTAGATGGCTGCTCACATCGAAGTACAGCATGAGGGGTTGCTGTTCCACTCCAGTTAGATGGGTGCTCACACTGCAGTACAGCATGAGGGGGTGCTGTTCCACACCAGTTAGATGGCTGCTCACACTGCAGTACAGCATGAGGGGGTGCTGTTCCACTCCAGTTAGATGGGTGCTCACACTGCAGTACAGCATGAGGGGGTGCTGTTCCACACCGGTTAGATGGCTGCTCACACTGCAGTACAGCATGAGGGGGTGCTGTTCACACCTGTTAGATGGCTGCTCACACTGCAGTTCAGCATGAGTGGGAGCTGTTCCACACCTGTTAGATGGCTTCTCACACTTTAGTACAGCATGAGGGGGTGCTGTCCCACACCAGCTAGATGGCTGCTGAAACTGCAGTACAGCATGAGTGGGTGCTGATCCACACCAGTTAGATGGCTGCTCACACTGCAGTACAGCATGAGGGGGTGCTGATCCACACCTGTTAGATGGCTACTCACATCACAGTACATCATGAGGGTGAGCTGTTCTACACCTGCTAGATGACTGCTCATACTGCAGTACAGCATGAGGGGGTGCTGTTCCACAGCAGGTAGATAATCACACTGTAGTACAGCATGAGGGAGTGTTGTTGTTCCACTTCAGTTAAATGGCTACTCACATCGCAGTACAGCATGAGGGGCTGCTGTTCCACACTACTTCAATGGCTGCACCCACCACAGTACAGGATTAGGGGGTGCTGTTCCTCATCAGTTAGATGGATGCTTACACTTCAGTACATCATGAGGGGCTACTGTTCCACAACAGTTACATGGTTGCTCACACTGCAGTATGGCATGAGGGGGTGCTGTTTCACACCAGTCAGATTTTGGCTCACATCGCAGTACAGCATGAGAGGGTGCTGTTGCACACCAGTTAGATAATTGCTCACATCGCAGTACAGCATGAGGGGGTGCTGCTTCACACCAGTTATATGGCTGCTCACACTGCAGCACAGCATAAGGGGGTGCTGTTCCACACCAGTTAGATGGCTGCTCACAATACAGTGCAGAATGAGGGGGTGCTGATCCACACCTCTTAGATGGCTACTCACATCACAGTACATCATGAGGGGGTGCTGTTCCACACCTGTTAGATGGCCACTCACACTGCAATACAGCATGATGGGGTGCTGCTCCACACCAGATAGATGGCTGCTCACACTGCAGTAAAGCATGAGGGGGTGATGTCCCACACCTGTTAGATGGTTGCTCAAACTGCAGTACATAATGAGGGTGTGCTGTTTCACACCAGTTAGATAGCTGCTCAAATTGTAGTACAGCATGAGTGGGTGCTGTTCCACACCTGCTAGATGGCTGCTCACACTGCAGTACAGCACGAGGGGGGATATCGTTCCACTTCAGTTAGATGGCTACTCACATTACAGTACAGCATGATGGCTGTTCCCTCCTCAGTAGACCATTAGGGTGTGCTGTTCCACACCATTTAGATGGATGCTCACACTGCAGTACATCATGAGGGGTACTGTTCCACACCAGTTAGATGGGTGCTCACACTGCAGTATGGCATGAGGGGGTGCTGTTCCACACCAGTCAGATGTCAGCTTGCATCACAGTACAGCATGAGTGGATGCTGTTGCACACTAGTTAGATGATTGCTCACATCGCAGTACAGCATGAGGGGGAGTTGTTTCAGACTAGTTAGATGGCTGCTCACATTGCAGTACAGCATGAGGTGGTGCTGTTCCACACCAGTTAGATTATTGATCACACCGCAGTACAGCATGAGGGGGTGCTGTTGCACATCAGTTAGATAGCTCACATCGCAGTACAGCATTAGAGGGTGCTGTTCCACACCAGATAGATGATTGCTTACACTGCAGTACAGCATGAGGGGGTGCTGTTTCCAAACCAGATAGATGGCTGCTCACACTGCAGTACAGTATGAGGTGGTGCTGTTCCACACCAGTTAGATGGCTGCTACCCCCAAAGTACATAATGAGGGGATGCTGTCCCACACAAGTGAAATGGCTGCTCACACTGTAGTACAGCATGAGAGGGGTACTGTTCCACACCTGTTACATGGCTACTCACACTGTAGTGCAGCATGAGGGGGTACTGTTCCACACCAGTCAGATGTCGGCTCACGTCGCAGTACAGCATGAGGGGGTTCTGTTGCACATCAGTTAGATGATTGCTCACATCGCAGTACAGCATGAGGGGGTGCTGTTTCACACCAGTTAGATGGCTGCTCAAACTGCAGTGCAGAATAACGGGGTGCTGATCCACACCTGTTGGATGGCTACTCACATTGCAGTATATCATGAGGGGGTGCTGTTCCATACCTGTTAGATGGCTACTCACACTGCAATACAGCATGATGGGGCACTGCTCCACACCAGTTAGATGGCTGCTCACACTGCAGTAAAGCATGATGGGGGTGTTGTTCCACACCTGTTAGATGGCTGCTCAAAATGCAGTACATAATGAGGGTGTGCTGTTTCACACCACTTAGATGGCTGGTCAAATTTCAGTACAGCATGAGTGGGTGCTGTTCCACACCTGCAAGATGGTTGCTCACACTGAAGTACGGCATTAGGGGGGACATTGTTCCATTTCAGTTAGATGGCTACTCACATCGCAGTACAGCATGAGCGGGTGCTGTTCCACACAACTTCGATGGCTGCTCCCTCCACAGTACAGCATTAGGGTGTGCTGTTCCACACCAGTTAGATGGATGCTCACACTGCAGTATGGCATGAGGGGGTGCGGTTCCACACCAGTCAGATGTCAGCTCACATCGCAGTACAGCATGGGGGGGTGCTTTTGCACACCAGTTAGATGATTGCTCACATCACAGTACAGCATGAGGGGGTGTTTTTTCACACCAGTTATATGGCTGCTCACACTGCAGTACAGCATGAGGGGGTGCTGTTCCACACCATTTAGATGGCTGTTCACACTGCAGTGCAGTATGAGGTGGTGCTGTTCCACACCAGTTAGATAATAGCTCACATCGCAGTACAGCATTAGGGGGTGCTGTTTCCAAACCAGATAGATGGCTGCTCACACAGCAGTACAGTATGAGGTGGTGCGGTCCCACACCCGTTAGATGGCTGGTCACACTGCAGTACAGCATGAGGGGGTGCTGTTTCACACCAGTTAGATGATTGCTCCCATCGCAGGACAACATGAGGGGGTGATGTTTCACACCAGTTAGTTGACTGCTCACACTGCAGTCCAGCATGAGGGGGTGCTGTTCCACACCAGTTAGATGGCTGCTCACACTGCAGTACAGCATGAGGGGGTGCTGTTCCACAGCAGTTAGATGATAGTTCACATCGTAGTACAGCAGGAGGGGGTGCTGTTCCACACCAGATAGATGATTGCTCACACTGCAGTACAGCATAACAGGGTACTGTTCCACACCAGTTAGATGAGTGCTCACACTGCAGTACAGTATGAGGTGGTGTTGTTCCACGCCACTTAGACGGCTGCTTACACAAAGTACATAATGGGGGGGATGCTATTCCACACAAATTACATGGCTGCTCACACTATAGTACAGCATGAGAGGGTACTGCTCCACACCTGTTAGATAGCTGCTCACACTGTAGTACAGCATGACAGGTTACTGTTCCACACCTGTTAGATGGCTGCTCACATCGCAGTACAGCATGAGGGGTTGCTGTCCCACACCAGTTAGATGGGTGTTTACACTGCAGTACAGCATGAGGGGGTGCTGTTCCACATCCGTTAGATGGCTGGTCACACTGCAGTTCAGCATGAGGGGGAGCTGTTCCACACCTGTTAAATGGCTGCTCACAATTTAGTACAGCATGAGGGTTGCTGTCCCACACCAGTTAGATGGCTGCTCAAACTGCAGCACAGCATGAGGAGGGTGCTGTTCCACACCTGTTAGATGGTACTCACATCACAGTACATCATGAAGGTGAACTGTTCCACACCTGCTTGATGGCTGATCATACTGCAGTACAGCATGAGGGGGTGCTGTTCCACAGCAGATAGATAATTAATCACACTGCAGTACAGCATGAGGGGGTGCTGTTCCACACCCGTTAGATGGCTGCTCACACTACAGTTCAGCATGAGGGGGAGCTGTTCCACACCTGTTAAATGACTGCTCACAATTTAGTACATCATGAGGGTTGCTGTCCCACACCAGTTAGATGGCTGCTCAAACTGTAGCACAGCATGAGGGGGTGCTGTTCCACACCTGTTAGATGGCTACTCACATCACAGTACATCATGAAGGTGAACTGTTCCACACCTGCTTGATGGCTGATCATACTGCAGTACAGCATTAGGGGGTGCAGTTCCACAACAGTTAGATAATTAATCACACTGCAGTACAGCATGAGGGGGTTTGTTGTTCCACTTCAGTTAGATGGCTACTCACATCGCAGTACAGCATGAGGGGCTGCTGTACCACACTACTTTGATGGCTGCTCCCACCACAGCACAGCATTAGGGTGTGCTGTTCCACACCAGTTAGATGGATGCCCACACTGCAGTACATCATGAGAGGGTACTATTTTGCAGCAGTTACATGGGTGATCACACTGTAGTATGGCATGAGGGGGTGCTGTTCCACACCAGTAAGATGTTGGCTGACATCACAGTACAGCATGATGGGGTGCTGCTGCACACCAGTTAGATGATTGATCACATTGCAGTACAGCATGAAAGGGTGCTGTTTCACACCTGTTAGATGGCTGCTCACACTGCAGTACAGAATGAGCGGGTGTTGTTCCACATCAGATAGATGGCTGCTCACACTGCAGTGCAGAATGAGGGGTTGCTGATCCACACCTGTTAGATGGCTACTCACATCGCAGTACATCATGAAGGGGTGCTGTTCCACACCTGTTAGATGGCTACTCACACTGCAATACAGCATGATGGGGTGCTGCTGCACACCAGTTAGATGATAGATCACATCGCAGTACAGCATGAGGGGGTGCTGTTTCACACCTGTTAGATGGCTGCTCACACTGCAGTAAAGCATGCGGGGGTGCTGTTCCACACCAGATAGATGGCTGCTCACACTGCAGTGCAGAATGAGGGGGTGCTGCTCCACACCAGTTAGATGGCTGCTCACACTGCAGTAAAGCATGAGGGGGTGCTGTTCCACACCTGTTAGATGGCTGCTCAAACTGCAGTACATAATGAGGGTGTGTTGTTTCACACCAGTTAGATGGCTACTCAAATTGCAGTACAGCATGAGTGGGTGCTCTTCCACACCTGCTAGATGGCTGCTCACACTGCATTACAGCATGCGGGGGGATATTGTTCCACTTCAGTTAGATGGCTACTCACATCACAGTACAGTATGAGCGGGAGCTGCTCAACACCACATTGATGGCTGCTCCCTCCACAGTACAGTATTAGGTTGTGCTGTTCCACACAATTAGATGAATGCTCACACTGCAGTACATCATGAGGTGGTACTGTTCCACACCGGTTAGATGGGTTGCCACACTGCAGTATGGCATGAGGGGGTGCTGTTCCACAACAGTCAGATGTCGGCTCACATCACAGTACAGCATGAGGGGGTGCTGTTGCACACCAGTTAGATGATAGCTCACATCACAGTGCAGCATGAGGGGGTGTTGTTTCACACCAATTAGATGGCTGCTCACACTGCAGTACAGCATGAGGGGGTGCTGTTCCACACCAGTTAGATGGATGCTCACACTGCAGTGCAGCATGACCTAGTGCTGTTCCACACCAGTTAGAGTATTGCTCACACTGCAGTACAGCATGAGGGGGTGCTGTTCCACACCAGTTAGATAATAGCTCACATCACAGCACAGCATTAGGGGGTGCTGCTTCACAGCAGATAGATGATTGCTTACACTGCAGCACAGCATGAAGGGGTGCTGTTTCCAAACCAGATTGATGGCTGCTCACACTGCAGTACAGTATGAGGTGGTGCTGTTCCACACCAGTTAGATGGCTGCTTACACCAAAGTACATAATGAGGGGATGCTGTTCCACACAAGTGACATGGCTGCTCACACTGTAGTACAGCATGAGAGGGTACTGTTCCACACCTGTTAGATGGCTACTCACACTGTAGTACAGCATGAGGGGGTACTGTTCCACACCAGTTAGATGGCTGCTCACACTGCAGTACATCATGAGTGGGTGCTGTTCCACACCTGTTAAATGGCTGCTATCACTGCAATACAGCATGATGGTGTGCTGTTCCACACCTGTCAGATGGCTGCTCAAAATAAAGTACATAATGAGGGTGTGCTGTTTCATACCAGTTAGATGGCTGCTCACATTGCAGTACAGCATGAGTGGGTGCTGTTCCACACCTGCTAGATGGCTGCTCATACTGCAGTACACTTTGAAGGGGTGCTGTTCCACAGCAGTTAGATAATTTCTCACACTGCAGTACAGCATGAGGGGGGGTTGTTGTTCCACTTCAGTTAGATGGCTACTCACATCGCAGTACAGCATGAGGGGATGTTGTTCCACACCGCATCGACGGCTGCTTCCACCACATTACAGCATTAGGGGGTGCTGTTCCACACCTGTTAGATGAATGCTCACACTGCAGTACATCATAAGAGGTACTGTTCCATTCCAGTTACATGGGTGCTCACACTGCAGTATGACATGAGGGGATGCTGTTCCACACCAGTTAGATGAGTGCTCACACTGCAGCACAGCATGAGGGGTGCTGTTCCACACCAGTTAGATGGCTGCTCACATAGCAGCACAGCATAAGTGGGTGCAGTTCCACACCAGTTAGATTATTGATCACATCGCAGTACAGCATGAGGGGGTGATGTCCCACAGCAGTTAGATGATTGATCACATCGCAGTACAGCATGAGTGGGTACTGTTCCACACCAGTTAGATGACTGCTAACATTGCAGTACAGCATGAGGGGGTACTGTGCGACACCAATTAGATGGCTGATCCCATCGCAGCACAGCATGATGAGGTTGCTGTTCCACACTAGTTAGATGGGTCCTCAAACTTCAGTACAGCATGAGGGGGTGCTGTCCAACACCAGTTAGATGGCTGTTCACACTGTAGTACAGCATGAGAGGGTGCTGATAACACCAGTCAGAGGTCTGCTCGCATCACAGTACAGCAGGAGTGGGTGCTGTTCCACACCAGTTCGATCGCTACTCATACTGTAGTGCAGCATGGTGGGGTGCTGTTCCACACCAATTAAATGATTGCTTGCATTGCATTACAGCATGAAGGGGTACTGTTCCACACCAGTTACATGGCTGCTCACACTGCAGTACAGCATGAGGGGGGTTGCTCTTCCACAGCAGTTAGATGACTACTCACATAGCAGCACAGCATGAGGGGGGTGCAGTTCCACACCAGTCAGATTATTGCTCACATCACAGTACAGCATGAGGGGGTGCTGTTCCACACCAGTTAGATGATTGATCACATCACAGTACAGCATGAGGGGGTGCTGTTGCACACCAGTTAGATGGCTGCTCATGCTGCAGTACAGCATGAGGGTGTGCTGCTCCACACAAGATAGATAATTGCTCACACTGCAGTACAGCATGACAGGGTACTGTTCCGCACCAGTTAGATGATTGCTTACACTGCAGTACAGCATGAGGGGGTGCTGTTTCCACACCAGATAGATGGCTGCTCACACTGCAGTACAATATGAGGTGGTGTTGCTCCACACCAGTTAGATGGCTGCTTACACAAAGTACATAATGAGAGGATGCTGTTCCACATAAATTACATGGCTACTCACATTGTAGTACAGCATGAGAGGGTACTGTTCCACACCTGTTAGATAGTTGCTCACACTGTAGTACAGCATGAGGGGTTACTGTTCCACACCAGTTAGATGGCTGCTCACACTGCAGTTCAGCATAAGGGGGTGCTGTTCCACACCAGTTAGATGGCTGCTCACATCACAGTACAGCATGAGGGGTTGCTGTTCCACACCAGTTAGATGGGTGCTCACACTGCAGTACAGCATGAGGGGATGCTGATCCACATCTGTTAGATGGCTACTCACATCACAGTACATCATGAGTGGGTACTGTTCCACACTTGTTAAATGGCTGCTACGAATGCAATAGAGCATGATGGGGTGCTGTTCCACACCTGTCAGATGGCTGCTCAAAATAAAGTACATAATGAGGGTGTGCTGTTTCACACCAGTTAGATGGCTGCTCACATTGCAGTACAGCATGCGTGGGTGCTGTTCCACACCTGCTAGATGGCTGCTCATACCGCAGTACAGTTTGAAGGGGTGCTGTTCCACAGCAGTTAGATAATTTCTCACACTGCAGAACAGCATGAGTGGGGGGTTGTTGTTCCACTTCAGTTAGATGGCTACTCACATCGCAGTAGAGCATGAGGGGATGTTGTTCCACACCGCATTGATGGCTGCTCCCACCACATTACAGCATTAGGGGGTGCTGTTCCACACCTGTTAGATGAATACTCACACTGCAGTACATCATGAGGGGGTACTGTGCCACACCAGTTACATGGGTGCTCACACTGCAGTACAGCATGAGGGGTGCTGTTCCACACCAGTTAGATGGCTGCTCACACCACAGTACAGCATGAGGGGTACTGTGCGACACCAATTAGATGGCTGCTCACACTGCAGTACAGCATGAGGGGGTGCTGCTCCACACCAGTCAGATGTCTGCTTGTGATGCAGTACAACATGAGGCGATGCTGTTCCACTCCAGTTAGATGGCTGCTCACACTGCAGTACAGTATAAGGTTTTGCTGTAACACACCAATTAGATGGCTGCTCCCATCACAGCACAGCATGATGGGGTTGCTGTTCCACACCAGTTAGATGGGTCCTCAAACTGCAGTACAGCATGAGGGGGTACTGTCCGACACCAGTTAGATGGCTGCTCACACTGTAGTACAGCATGAGGGGGTGCTGATAACACCAGTCAGATGTCTGATCGCATTGCAGTACAGCACGAGTGTGTGCTGTTCCACACCAGTTAGATGGCTACTCACACTGTAGTACAGCATGAAGGGCTGCTGTTCCACACCAATTAGATGATTGCTTACATTGCAGTACAGCATGAAGGGGTGCTGTTCCACACCAGTTACATGGCTGCTCACACTACAGTACAGCAAGAGTGGGGTGCTCTTCCACACCAGTAAGATGGCTACTCACATAGCAGCACAGCATACATGGGTTCAGTTCCACACCAGTTAGATTATTGATCACATCACAGTACAGCTTGAGGGGGTGCTGTCCCACACCAGTTAGATGATTGATCACATCGCAGTACAGCACGAGTGGGTGCTGTTCCACACCAGTTAGATGACTGCTCACATTGCAGTACAGCATGAGCGGGTACTGTGCGACACCAGTTAGATGGCTGCTCACACTGCAGTACAGTATAAGGTTTTGCTGTAACACACCAATTAGATGGCTGCTCCCATCGCAGCACAGCATGATGGGGTTGCTGTTCCACACCAGTTAGATGGGTCCTCAAACTGCAGTACAGCATGAGGGGGTACTGTCCGACACCAGTTAGATGGCTGCTCACACTGTAGTACAGCATGAGGGGGTGCTGATAACACCAGTCAGATGTCTGCTTGCATCGCAGTACAGCACGAGTGTGTGCTGTTCCACACCAGTTAGATGGTGACTCACACTGTAGTACAGCATGAAGGGCTGCTGTTCCACACCAATTAGGTGATTGCTTACATTGCAGTACAGCATGAAGGGGTGCTGTTCCACACCAGTTACATGGATGCTCACAATACAGTACAGCAAGAGTGGGGTGCTCTTCCACCCAGTAAGATGGCACATAGCAGAACAACATACGTGGGTGCAGCTCCACACCAGTTAGATTATTGATCACATCGCAGTACAGATTGAGGGGGTGCTTCCCACACCAGTTAGATGACTGATCATATCGCAGTACAGCACGAGTGGGTGCTGGTCCACACCAGTTAGATGACTGCTGACATTGCAGTACTGCATGAGGGGGTACTGCACGACACCAGTTAGATGACTGCTCACATTGCAGTACAGCATGAGCGGGTACTGTGCGACACCAGTTAGATGGCTGCTCACACTGCAGTACAGTATAAGGTTTTGCTGTAACACACCAATTAGATGGCTGCTCCCATCGCAGCTCAGCATGATGGGGTTGCTGTTCCACACCAGTTAGATGGGTCCTCAAACTGCAGTACAGCATGAGGGGGTACTGTCTGACACCAGTTAGATGGCTGCTCACACTGTAGTACAGCATGAGGGAGTGATGATAACACCAGTCAGATGTCTGCTCGCATCGCAGTACAGCACGAGTGTGTGCTGTTCCAAACCAGTTAGATGGCTACTCACACTGTAGTACAGCATGGTGGGGTGCTGTTCCACACCAATGAGATGATTGCTTACATTGCATTACAGCATGAAGGGGTGCTGTTCCACACCAGTTACATGGCTGCTCACACTGCAGTACAGCATGAGGAGGGTTGCTCTTCCACAGCAGTTAGATGGCTACTCACATAGCAGCACAGCATGAGGGGTTGCAGTTCCACACCAGTCAGATTATTGTTCACATCACAGTACAGCATGAAGGGGTGCTGTTCCACACCAGTTAGATGATTGATCACATCACAGTACAGCATGAGGGGGTGCTGTTCCACACCAGTTAGATGGTTGCTCATGCTGCAGTACCGCATGAGGGCGTGCTGCTCCACACAAGATAGATGATTGCTCACACTGCAGTACAGCATGACAGGGTACTGTTCCGCACCAGTTAAATGAATGCTTACACTGCAGTACAGCATGAGGGGGTGCTGTTTCCACACCAGATAGATGGCTGCTCACACTGCAGTACAATATGAGGTGATGTTGTTCCACAACAGTTAGATGGCTGCTTACACAAAGTACATAATGAGAGGATGCTGTTCCACACAAATTACATGGCTGCTCACACTGTAGTACAGCATGAGAGGGTACTGTTCCACACCTGTTTTCCACACCAGTTAGATAGCTGCTCACACTGTAGTACAGCATGAGGGTTTAATGTTCCACACCAGTTAGATGACTGCTCACACTGCAGTTCAGCATAAGGGGGTGCTGCTCCACACCAGTTAGATGGCTGCTCACATCACAGTACAGCATGAGGGGTTGCTGTTCCACACCATTTAGATGGGTGCTCACACTGCAGTACAGCATGAAGGAGTGCTGTTCTACACACATTAGATGGCTGCTCACACTGCAGTTCAGCATGAGGGGGAGCTGTTCCACACCTGTTAGATGGCTGCTTACGTTTTAGTACAGCATGAGGGGGTGCTGTTGCACACCAGTTAGATGGCTACTCACATCAGAGTACATCATGTGGGTAAGCTGTTCCACACCTGCTAGATGGCTGCTCATACTGCAGTACAGCATGAGGGGGTGCTGTTCAACAGCAGTTAGATAATTAATCACACTGCAGTGCAGCATGAGGGGGATTGTTGTTCCACTTCAGTTAGATGGCTACTCACATCGCAGTAGAGCATGAGCGGCTGCTGTTCCACACTACTTCGATGGCTGCACCCACCACAGTACAGCATTAGGGGATGCTGTTCCACATCGATTAGATGTATGCTCACACTGCAGTACATCATGAGGGGGTACTGTTCCACACCAGTCAGATGTCGGCTCACATTGCAGTACAGCATGCGGGAGTGCTGTTACGCACCAGTTAGATGATTGCTCACATCACAGTACAGCATGAGGGAGTGCTGTTTCACACCAGTTAGATGGCTGCTCACACTGCAGCACAGCATGAGGGGGTGCTGTTCCACACCAGTTAGATGGCTTCTCACACTGCAGTGCAGCATGAGGTGGTGCTGTTCCACACCCTTAGATTTTTTCTCACATCACAGTACAGCATTAGGGGGTGCTGTCCCACACTAGATAGATGATTGCTTACACTGCAGTACAGCATGGGGGGTGCTGTTTCCAAACCAGATAGATGGCTGCTCACACTGCAGTACAGTATGAGGTGGTACTGTTCCACACCAATTAGATGGCTGCTTACACCGTAGTATATAATGAGGGGATGCTACTCCACACAAGTGACATGGCTGCTCACACTGTAGTACAGCATAAGAGGGTATTGTTCCGCACCTGTTAGATGGCTACTCACACTGTAGTACAGCATGACAGGGTACTGTTCCACACCAGTCAGATGTCAGCTCACATAGCAGTACATCATGAGGGGGTGCTGTTACACACCAGTTAGTTGATTGCTTACATCGCAGTTCAGCATGCGTGGGTGCTGTTTCACACCAGTTAGATGGCTACTCACATCACAGTATATCATGAGGGGGTGCTGTTCCACACCTGTTAGATGGCTATTCACAATGCAATACACAATAATGGGGTGCTGCTCCACACCAGTTAGATAGCTGCTCATACTGCAGTAAAGTATGACGGGGTGCTGTTCCACACCTGCTAGATTGCTGCTCACACTGCAGTACAGCATGAGAATGGATATTGTTCCACTTCAGTTAGATGGCAACTCACATCACAGTACAGAATGAACGGGTGCTGCTCCACACCACTTCGATGGCTGCTCCCTCCGCAGTACAGCATTAGGGTGTGCTGTTCCACACCAGTTAGGTGGATGCTCACACTGCAGTACATCATGAGGGGGAACTGTTCCACACCAGTTAGATGGGTGCTCACACTGCAGTACGGCATGAGGAAGTGCTGTTCCACACCAGTCAGATGTCGGCTCACATCACAGTACAGCATGAGGGGGTGCAGTTCCACACCAGTTAAATGTTTGCTCACACTGCAGTACAGCATGAAGGGGTGCTGTTCCACACCAGTTACACGGCTGCTTACACTAAAGGTACAGCATGAGGGGGTGCTGTTACAAAGCAGTTAGATGCTAGCTCACATCGCAGTACAGCATGAGGAGGTGCTGTTCCACACCAGATAGATGATTGCTCACACTGCAGTTCAGCATGAGGGGGTGCTGTTTCCACACCAGATAGACGGCTGCTTACACAAAGTACATAATGTGGGGATGCTGTTCCACACAAATTACATGGCTGCTCACACTGTAGTACAGCATGAGAGGGTACTGTTCCACACCTGTTAGATAGCTGCTCACACTGAAGTTCAGCATGAGGGGGAGCTGTTCCACACCTGTTAAATGGCTGCTCACACTTTAGTACAGCATGAGGGTTGCTGTCCCACACCAGTTAGATGTCTGCTCAAACTGCAGCACAGCATCAGGGGATGCTGTTCCACACCTGTTAGATGACTACTCACATCACAGTACATCATGAAGGTGAACTGTTCCACACCTGCTAGATGGCTGATCATACCGCAATACAGCATCAGGGGGTGCTGTTCCACAGCAGTTAGATAATTAATCACACTGCAGTACAGCATGAGAGGGTTTGTTGTTCCACTTCAGTTAGATGGCTACTCACATCGCAGTACAGCATGAGGGGCTGCTGTTCCACACTACTTCCATGACTGCTCCCACCACAGTACAGAATTAGGGGGTGCTGTTCCACACCAGTTAGATGTATGCTCACACTGCAGTGCAGCATGAGGTGGTGATGTTGCAGACCAGTAAGATTATTGCTCACACCGCAGTACAGCATGAGGGGGTGCAGTTCCACACCAGTTAAATGTCTGCTCACACTGCAGTACAGCATGAAGGTGTGCTGTTCCACACCAGTTACACGGCTGCTTACACTAAAGGTACAGCATGAGGAGGTGCTGTTCCACACCAGATAGATGATTGCTCACACTGCAGTACAGCATGAGGGGGTGCTGTTCCACACCAGTTAGGTGGATGCTCACACTGCAGTACATCATGAGGGGGATCTGTTCCACACCAGTTAGATGGGTGCTCACACTGCAGTACGGCATGAGGAAGTGCTGTTCCACACCAGTCAGATGTCGGCTCACATCACAGTACAGCATGAGGGGGAGCTGTTCCACACCTGTTCAATGACTGCTCACACTTTAGTACAGCATGAGGGTTGCTGTCCCACACCAATTAGATGTCTGTTCAAACTGCAGCACAGCATGAGGGGATGCTGTTCCACACCTGTTAGATGACTACTCACATCACAGTACATCATGAAGATGAACTGTTCCACACCTGCTAGATGGCTGATCATACCGCAATACAGCATTAGGGGGTGCTGTTCCACAGCAGTTAGATAATTAATCACACTGCAGTACAGCATGAGGGGGTTTGTTGTTCCACTTCAGTTAGATGGCTACTCACATCGCAGTACAGCATGAGGGGCTGCTGTTCCACACTACTTCGATGGCTGCTCCCACCACAGTACAGCATTAGGGGGTGCTGTTTCACACCAGTTAGATGTATGCTCACACAGCAGTATATCATGAGGGGGTGCTGTTCCACACCAGTCAGATGTCGGCTCACATTGCAGTACAGCATGAGGGAGTGCTGTTACGCACCAGTTAGATGATTGCTCACATCACAGTACAGCATGAGGGGGTGCTGTTTCACACCAGTTAGATGGTGGCTCACACTGCAGCACAGCATGAGGGGTGCTGTTCCACACCAGTTACATGGCTGCTTACACTAAAGGTACAGCATGAGGGGGTGCTGTTACAAAGCAGTTAGATAATAGCTCACATCACAGTACAGCATGAAGAGGTGCTGTTCCACACCAGATAGATGATTGCTCACACTGCAGTACAGCATGAAGGGGTGTTGTTCCACACCAGTTACACGGCTGCTTACACTAAAGGTACAGCATGAGGGGGTGCTGTTACAAAGCAGTTAGATGATAGCTCACATCGCAGTACAGCATGAGGAGGTGCTGTTCCACACCAGATAGATGATTGCTCACACTGCAGTACAGTATGAAGGGGTGCTGTTCCACGCCAGTTACACGGCTGCTTACACTAAAGGTACAGCATGAGGGGGTGCTGTTACAAAGCAGTTAGATGATAGCTCACATCGCAGTACAGCATGAGGGGGTGCTGTTTTCACACCAGATAGATGGCTGTTTACACAAAGTACATAATGTGGAGATGCTGTTCCACACAAATTACATGGCTGCTCACACTGTAGTACAGCATCTGGGGTTACAGTTCCACACCACTTAGATGGGTGCTCACACTGCAGTACAGCGTGAGGTGGTGCTCTTCCACACCCGTTAGATGGCTACTCACACTGCAGTTCAGCATGAGGGGGAGTTGTTCCACACCTGTTTAATGGCTGCTCACACTTTAGTACAGCATGAGGGTTGCTGTCCCACACCAGTTAGATGTCTGCTCAAACTGCAGCACAGCATGAGGGGATGCTGTTCCACACCAGTTAGATGGATGCTCACACTGCAGCACATCATGAGGAGATACTATTCCACATCAGTTACATGGGTAATCACACTGCAGTACGGCATAAGGGGTTGCTGTTCCACACCAGTCAGATGTCAGCTCACATCGCAGTACAACATGAGGGGGTGCTGCTGCACACCAGTTACACGGCTGCTCACACTGCAGTACAGCATGAGGGGGTGTTGCTACAAAGCAGTTAGATGATAGATCACATCACAGTAAAGCATGCAGGGGTGCTGTTTCACACCAGATGATTGCTCCCATCGTAGTACAGCATAAGGGGGTGCTGTTTTACGCCAGTTAGATGGCTGCTCACACTGCAGTCCAGCATGAAGGGGTGCTATTCCACACCAGTTAGATGTCTGCTCACACTGCAGTACAGCAAGAGGGGGTGCTGTTACAAAGCAGTTAGATTATAGTTCACATAGCAGTACAGCATGAGGAGTTGCTGTTCTCCACCAGATAGATGATTGCTTACACTGCAGTACAGCATGAGGGGGTGCTGTTTCCACACCAGATAGATGGCTGCTCACACTGCAGTACAGTATGAGGTGGTGTTGTTCCACACCAGTTAGATGGCTGCTTACACAAAGTACATAATGAGGGGATGTTGTTTCACACAAATTACATGGCTGCTCACACTGTAGTACAGCATGAGATAGTACTGTTCCACACCTGTTAGATAGCTGCTCACACTGTAGTACAACATGAGGGGTTACTGTTCCACACCAGTTAGATGGCTGCTCAGACAGCAGTACAGCATAAGGGTGTGCTGTTCCACAGTAGTTAGATGGCTGCTCACATCGCAGTACAGCATGAGGGGTTGCTGTTCAACACCAGTTAGATGGGTGCTCACACTGCAGTACAGCATGAGGTGGTGCTGTTCCACACCCATTAGATGGCTGGTCATACTGCAGTTCAGCATGAGGGGGAGCTGTTCCACTCCTGTTAAATGGCTGCTCACACTTTAGTACAGCATGAGGGTTGCTGTCCCACACCAGTTAGATGTCTGCTCAAACTGCAGCACAGCATGAGGGGTGCTGTTCCACACCTGTTAGATGGCTATTCACATCACTGTACATCATGAAGGTGAACTGTTCCACACCTGCTAGATGGCTGATCATACTGCAGTACAGCATGAGGGGGTGCTGTTCCACAGCAGTTAGATAATTAATTACACTGCAGTACACCATGAGGGGGTTTGTTTTTCCACTTCAGTTAGATTGCTACTCACATCGCAGTACAGCATGAGGGGCTGCTGTTCCACACTACTTCGATGGCTGCTCCCACCACAGCACAGCATTAGGGGGTGCTGTTCCACACCAGTTAGATGGATGCTCACACTGCAGTACATCATGAGGGGGTACTATTAGTTCATAGTTCATAGTTCATAGTTTAGTACTAAGATAACTGCCCTTGAGAGCCATTTTAAGCCTAGCCAATTATCCCTTGTGAGACTCAAACCCTGCACCTTATGTTTGTAAGGCAAACACCTTAGCCATTAAGCCACCCTCAAGGTTTTTACATGGGTGATCACACTGCAGTACGGCATGAGGGGGTGCTGTTCCACACCAATCAGATGTCGGCTCACATCGCAGTACAACATGAGGGGTGCTGCTGCACACCAATTACATGGCTGCTCACACTGCAGTACAGCATGAGGGGGTGCTGTTACAAAGCAGTTAGATGATAGCTCACATTGCAGTACAGCATGAGGGGGTGCTGTTTCACACCAGTTAGATGATTGCTTCCATTGCAGTACAGCATGATGGGGTGCTTTTTCACACAAGTTAGATGGCTGCACATACTGCAGTCCAGCATGAGGGGGTGCTGTTCCACCCCAGTTAGATGTCTGCTCACACTGCAGTACAGCATGAAGGGGTGCTGTTCCACACCAGTTACACGGCTGCTCACACTGCAGTACAGCATGAGGGGGTGCTGTTCCATAGCAGTTAGATGATTAATCACACTGCAGTTCAGCATGAGGGGGTTTGTTTTTCCACTTCAGTTAGATGGCTACTCACATCGCAGTACAGCACGAGGGGCTGCTGTTCCACACTACTTCAATGGCTGCTCCCACCACAGCATTAGGGGGTGCTATTACACACCAGTTAGATGGATGCTCGCACTGCAGTACCTCATGAGGGGGTACTATTACACATCAGTTACATGGGTGATCACACTGCAGTACGGCATGAGAGGGTGCTGTTCCACACCAGTCAGATCTCGGCTCACATCGCAGTACAACATGAGGGGTGCTGCTGCACACCAGTTAGATGATTGCTCACATCGCAGTATAGCATGAGGGGGAGCTGTTTCACACCTGTTAGATGGCTACTCACAATACAGTACAGAATGAGGGGGTACTGATCCACACCTGGTAGACGTCTACTCACATCGCAGCACATCATTAGGGGGTGCTGTTCCACACCTGTTAGATGGCTACTCACACTGCAGTAAAGCATGAGGGGGTGCTGTTTCACACCTGTTAGATGGCTGCTCAAACTGCAGTACATAATGAGGGTGTGCTGTTTCACACCAGTTAGATGGCTGCTCAAACTACAGTACAGCATGAGTGGGTGCTGTTCCACACCTGCTAGATGGCTGCTCACACTGCCGTACAGCATGAGGGGAGATATCGTTCCACTTCAGTTAGATGGCTGCTCACATCGCAGTACAGCATGAGCGGGTACTGTTCCACACCACTTCGATGGCTGCTCCCTCTGCAGTACAGCATTAGGGTGTGCTGTTCCACACCAGTTAGATGGATGCTCACACTGCAGTACATCATGAGTGGGTACTGCTCCCCACCAGGTAGATGGGTGCTTACACTGCCGTATGGCTTGAAGGGGTGCTGTTCCACAACAGTCAGATGTCAGCTCACATCACAGTACAGCATGAGGGGGTGCTGTTGCACACCAGTTAGATGATTGCTTACATCGCAGTACAGCATGAGGGGGTTTTGTTTCACACCAGTTAGATGACTGCTCACACTGTAGTACAGCATGAGAGGGTGCTGTAGCACACCAGTTAGATGGCTGCTCACACTGCAGTGCAGAATGAGGTGGTGCTGTTCCACACCAGTCAGATTATTGCTCACATCGCAGTACAGCATGAGGGGTTGCTGTTCCACACCAGTTAGATAATAGCTCAAATTGCAGTACAGCATTAGCGGGTGCTGCTCCACACCAGATAGATGATTGCTTACACTGCAGCACAGCATGAGGGGGTGCTGTTTCCAAACCAGATAGATGGCTACTCACACTGCGGTACAGTATGAGGTGGTGCTGTTCCACATCAGTTAGACGGCTGCTTACACCAAAGTACATAATGAGGGGATGATCTTCCACACAAGTGACATGGCTGCTCTCACTGTAGTACAGCATGAGGGGGTACTGTTCCACACCAGTTAGATGGCTGCTCACACTGCAGTACAGCATGAAGGGGTGCTGTTCCACACCAGTTAGATGGCTGCTCACACTGCAGTCCAGCATGAGGGGATGCTGATCTACCCCTGTTAGATGGCTACTCACATCACAGTACATGATGGGGTGCTGTTCCACACCTGTTAAATGACTTTTGCCACTGCAATACAGCATGATGGGGTGCTGTTCTACACCAGTTAGATGGCTGCTCACACTGCAGTACAGCTTGAGGGGGTGATTTTCCACACCTGTCAGATGGCTCCTCAAACTAAAGTACATAATGAGGGTGTGCTGTTTCACACCAGTTAGATGGCTGCTCACATTGCAGTACAGCATGAGTGGGTGCTGTTCCACACCTGCTAGATGGCTGCTCATACTGCAGTACAGTTTGAGGGGGTGCTGTTCCACAGCAGTTAGATAATTTCTCAAACTGCAGTACAGCATGAGGGGGGTTGTTGTTCCACTTCAGTTAGATGTCTCCTCACATCACAGTGCAGCATGAGGGGCTGTTGCTCCACACCACACCACATCGATGGCTGCTCCCACCACAGTACAGCATGAGTGGGTGCTGTTCCACACTAGTTAGATGACTACTCACACTGTAGTACAGCATGATGGGCTGCTATTTCACACCAATTAGATGATTGCTTACATTGCATTACAGCATGAAGGGGTGCTGTTCCACACCAGTTATATGGCTGCTCACCATACCTCTCAACCTGGAAACATCAAAAATCTGGACAAAGGCCCATAAAAAATAGGTACAAATCTGTACGCTGATTAACATAAAATGTACATGCATAATTATGTAACACTGCCCACTCCTGTGGAATTGTGGGATACCAACTTTGAAAAGCAAACTGAAGAACAGACAACCAAAATATCGCCCAGGAGCCCCCCTACAGCCATTCCAATGTCTCCATTACTTGGCTATTTAACCTCATTTACCATAAACACTAATGTGCATATTGCTTTACTTCTACAATGATTTGGATTTTATTTTACATTTTATAGCACAAGCACTAACAGACATCTGCTAAATAAAGCAATACAGTTTCACAATGAGCAGACTTAGCATTAAAACTTGTCTGCCCTTAAAACTCCCATTCACTGAAAATGCACTGAAACCCACATCCAAAGCAAATGCATCTGGCGGATAAAGATTACCTTTGGTATGCCTTCAAATCATAGGCCCCTTTGCACACGAAACATACGTGTGTTCTTTGATACACCTTCCTGACTGCATTAAATTATATTCCTTGTATAATACAGTACACTTGTTAGAGTTTGTTTTAAATTTGTTTTGAACATCTTTCCAGTAAGCAATGAAACAAAATGCATGAACCAAAAATGACAAACCTGCCCAATTCAGAACATTTCCATCATAAAAGTCTACTCAAAGTACTTCTATAATCCACCAGTATCAGTAAATATGCACACAATCTCTACAGAAGTAAAAATCATCTAAATAATTGCACATTAAAGATATCTGTAACTAATGAAGAAGTTGCTGCTAGCAAACAACTTTAAATTTCATTGCTTCATCTATGAGTAAATTGCCTGTTACCCTTGAAGAATAAACTGCCTATATTACATAAAAAAATGATGAATTAGAACTATTTATAGCAAAGCAATACCCCATAGATTAGGTCAATGATACAAAACTGTTTTTAAACAACTTATTATGCTGTACAGATGTGGTACATTTGTCGGTGAGAATAACACTGTTTACAGGTAAGCACTGAATACCTAGCATGCTGTAAATGCAAATAACCCCTTAAGAACATACGTTTTTTAGCTACATGGATTCCGAATGCCCATGACATTTTGCTTTTCAAATCTTTATGGGTACATTCAGGTAAATAAAATAAAATCTCACTAGCTGCAGATATGCGTGTTTCTGCCTATTTTTTTTACCTCAGTAGTACAGGATAAGTGGATTATTTGGCTATTCTGTAGGAACATGGAGCTTAAGATCTAGCCTGGTGTTAATGAGCATTAAAGAGCCTGCACGATATCCGAAATAACATCCAAGCAATAAGGTAAAAGTCACACAGACAAACCATTCAGTAAAAACTACAAGAAAAACTACAATGTCTACACTGCAATAAGGAATTCTATCAGATGTTTGTATAATACAAATGTCAGCTGTAATAGCATAGAATGTAATTTCTGGTGTACTGTATGTCTTGTATATTTTTTGTATAATTTATTGTATAAGGTTTGTATAATTTCTTGTATAAGTTTTGTATAATTTCTTGTATAAGTTTTGACAATCTCTATATATGGAGCTTTTCACCCCAGGCCTCCACTGAAAATGGATCATATCCCAGTTGGATGTTCCCGATAAACAAATGTAAAATAAAAAAAAAATAAAATAAAATAAAATAAAAGCCTAGCCAATGCAAGAGTCTTCACTGTATAATACATTAAAATTGCAGTTGTGGAGGCCCATAGGATATATACAAATAACCCCTTAGGGGCATACAAGTGATTCATTTACATGGTTTCTGAACGCCTTTCACAATTTTATCTATTATAATATAGTTTTGTGATGGTCTATAAAACTGGAGAACTGGCACATCAGACAATATAGTACTTGTGCAGTCTGACAAAGGTATTATTTTAACTTCCAGACCAAATAACCGTTAATAATATGCTCACTACTGCTGTCTGTAAAACGTAACTTAGAGAGCTAATTTCCTGTTCTTCAGTAACTTGAAAGAATGTAGGAACTAATCTATCATTCAAATTAGGTGAATTGCTACATATTTAAACACTGACCAGTGTGAGTTCATCAACAGCAGAAAAACATATTCTGTACCCATCTAAAAGGCATATGCTTAGTCATTACAAGAAAGTCATTGCATCACTTTATAACTTATTGGTCTGATTCACTATTGAATACAATGCTATATTTTGTACACTTTGAAGAAGTCAGATGAAAGAACTTGAAAAGGACCACGATTCCTAGAAATATCAAATGGACAGAGAAATTAATTTATTCAAAGGACCTTCAGAGGTTATCACTTTCTTCTGCTTCTTTCAGTTATTAATAGGTGACCTCTTCTTGTTCTCTAAGGAAATGCCTGATCTGGTTCTGTCAGAAAGTCTATAGCTGGAATGCACTGCTAAGAAACCAACACCCGATAAAGAGACTTTATATTAAGCATTTATTTATTTATAATATTAATTAACTGGGGTAGAACACTGAGCCCATTGGATGATTTCAGTCTTAACCCATAAGTGCAGTAGCAGAGAAAGGAATAGACACAATACACATCACCTTCCAAGACTGTGGAATAAGCTTCCCCATACAGCCACAAGAACACAGTCATTAATTTCATTTAAGAGTAATCTTGATATGCATGTGAAAAGGTGAAAATATCAGCTTGAGGCTATGACAATCAGGCTTTTGAAGGCTACTGTATCACAGGTTTCAAAGCTGAAATTACAGACATAGAATGCTTTCTGATACAGCTGCTTGTTGTTTTGTTTTTTTTTTGTTATTCAGCATTAAATTTTTCGGACTTTTTCACAAGAAGTTATGAATTAAAAAACAAATTTTTCTTGTTTTCTAGTGAAACTTATTTGAGAATAGACATGTTCCTTTAAATCTGCTAAGAATTGTGGAAATGATGTGAGTTAAATATCATGCATGCCACGTCGTATGTTTAAACATTAAATAATATAGTTTACTTAATGTTAGTAAGACATTTCAGGCAAATGTTATTGTGTACCGCATTTATTCCTCTGGCATCAGTTTTGATACAAATCACAATATTATTTTGTACATTGTTATGTTTATATATAAACTAACTGCTTCCAGTTGTTTTGACAGTAATCATATTTTTGAAAGTAGTTCGTGGAATGTACTACTGTACGACTATGCCTGCTATGAAATAACTCCCAAAACAGGAGTGTAGAAAAAAGTGTTACTTACTGTTTTATGTTACTTCCGACATAACCCTTTCTCTTGTCTGCTGATGTCAGTGATGCACACATTCATTCACTTTAACAAATGCAAAAGCATGAAATTATTGAAGCTCAGTTAGGTGAAATGCTTCAAAATCTACAAACCGACAAGTGCATGTAAAGTGAAAAATAGCAATGCTCTGGCAGTCCTCTGCCCGAATGGCAGAAAGTAAAGTAAATCCTGTGTTCTGCCTGACCGGCAGAAGTAAATTTTAGACGCGAGCATGGATAAATCTTTGATAGAAACGGCAGTCCTGTTCAAACAGATGCGTGGAATGCTGATGGAGCTGACGTCATCGCGCACGTGATAACGTCACCTACAAAAGCGCAAAAATTTTAAAAATAGTTCCAAAAAATCGGAAATAATGGGGTGCCACTCGGGAATAGTGGCACCCTATTATTGGGACCCCAAAACCCGGTAAAAACCAAGTTATTTGGGACGGTTGAGAGGTCTGATGCTCACACTGCAGTACAGCAAGAGTGGGGTGCTCTTCCTCACCAGTAACATGGCTACTCACATAGCAGCACAGCATAAGTGGGTGCAGTTCCACACCAGTTAGATTATTGCTCTCATCGCAGTACAGCATGCGGGGGTGCTGTCCCATACCAGTTAGATGATTGATCACATCAGAGTACAGCAAGAGGGGGGTGCTGTTCCACACCATTTAGATGATTTCTAACACTGCAGTACAGCATGAGAGGCTGCTGTTCCACACCAGTTAGATGGCTGCTCACATTGCAGTACAGCATGAGTTTGCGCTGTTCCACACCTGCTAGATGGCTGCTCTTACTGCAGTACAGCATAAGTTTTGCTGTTCCACACCAGTTAGATGGCTGCTCACATCGCAGTACAGCATAATGGGTTTGCTGTTCCACACCAATTAAATGGGTGCTCACACCGCAGTACAGCATGAGGGGGTGCTGTTCCACACCAGTTAGATGGCTGCTTACACTGCAGTACAGCATGAGGGTACTGTGCAACACCAGTTAGATGACTGCTCGCACTGTAGTACAGCATGAGGGGGGTGCTATTAAACACCAGTCAGATGTCTACTCGCATCGCAGTACGGCACAAACGAGGGGGTGCTGTTCCACACCAGTTAGATGGCTACTCACACTGTAGTACAGCATGGCGGGGGTACTGTTCCACAACAATTAGATGATTGCTTACATTGTATTACAGCATGAAGGGGTGCTGTTCCACACCAGTTACATGGCTGCTGACACTGCAGTACAGCATGAGGGGGGGTGCTCTTCCACACCAGTTAGATGGCTACTCACATAGCAGTACAGCATGAGGGGGTGCAGTTTCACACCAGTTAGATTATTGCTCACATCTCAGTACAACATGAGGGGGTGCTGTTCCACAACAGTTAGATGACTGATCACATCACAGTACAGCATGAGGGGGTGCTTTTCCACACCAGTTAGATGGCTGCTCATGCTGCAGTACAGCATGAGGGCATGCTGTTCCACACCAGTTAGACTGCTGCTCACACTGCAGTGCAGTATGAGGGGGTGCAGTTCCACACCAGTTAAATGGCTGCTCACACCGCAGTCCAGCATTCGGGGATGCTGTTCCACACCAGATAGATGGCTGCTCACACAGCAGTACAGCAAGAGGTGGTGATGTTCCACACCAGTTAGATTATTGCTCACATCGCAGGACAGCATGTGGAGGTGCTGTTGTACACCAGTTAGATGATAACTCACATCACAGTACAGCATGAGGGGGTGCTGTTCCATATCAGTTAGATGATTGCTCACACTGCAGTACAGAATGAGAGGGTACTGTTCCACATCAGTTAGATGATTGCTTACACTGCAGTATAGCATGAGGAGGTGCTGTTTCACACCAGATAGATGGCTGCTTACACTGCAGTACAGTATGAGGTGGTGCTGTTCCACACCAGTTAGATGGCTGCTTACACCAAAGTATATAATGAGGGGATGCTGTTCCACACAAGTTACATGGTTGCTCACACTGTAGTATAGCATGAGAGGGTACTCTTCCACACCTGTAGAAGGCTGCTCACACTGTAGTACAGCATGAGGGGGTACTGTGCGACACTAGTTAGATGGCTGCTCACACTGCAGTACAGCATGAGGGGGTGCTGTTCCACACCAGTCAGATGTCTGCTTGCATCGCAGTACAGCACAAGGGAGTGCTGTTCCACACCAGTTAGGTGGCTACTCACACTGTAGTATAGCATGAGGGGGTGCTGTTCCACACCAATTAGATGCTTGCTTACATTGCAATACAGCATGAAGTGGTGCTGTTCCACACCAGTTACATGGATGCTCACACTGCAGTACAGCATGAGTGGGGTGCTCTTCCACATCAGTTAGATGACTACTCACATAGCAGCACTGCATAAGTCGGTGCAGTTCCACACCAGTTAGATGATTGATCACATTGCTGTACAGCATGAGGGGGTGCTGTTCCACACCAGTTAGATTATTGCTCACACTGCAGTATAGCATGAAGGGGTACTGTTCCACACCAGTTATTTGATTGCTCAAACTGCAGTACAGCATGAGGGGGTGCTGCTTCCACATCAGTTAGATTGCTGCTCACACTGTAGTACAACATAAGGTGGTGCTGTTCCACACCAGTCAGATGGCTGCTCACACTACAGTACAGTATGAGGGGTTGCTGTTCCACACCAGTTAGATGGCTCCTCACACCAAAGTACATAATGTGGGATGCTGTTCCACACCAATTACATGGCTGCTCACACTGTAGTACAGCATAAGGGGGTACTGATCCACACCAGTTCGATAGCTGCTCACACTGTATTGTAGCATGAGGGTGTACTGTTTCACGTCAGTTAGATGGCTCCACACACTGCAGTACAGCATGAGGGGGTGCTGTTCCACACCAGTTAGATGGCTGCTCACCTCACAGTACAGCATGCGGGGGTGCTGTTCCACACCAGTTAGATGGCTGCTCAAACTGCAGTACAGCATAAGGGGGTGCTTTTCCACACCAGTTAGATGGCTGCTCACACCAAAGTACCTAATGAGGGGATGCTGTTCCACACCAGTTACATGGCTGCTCACACTGTAGTACAGCATGAGGGGGTACTGTTCCACACCAGTTCGATAGCTGCTCACACTGTATTATAGCATGAGGGTGTACTGTTCCACATCAGTTAGATGGCTGTTCACACTTCAGTATAGCATGAGGGATTGCTGTACCACACCATTTAGATGGCTGCTCACACTACAGTACAGCATGAAGGGGTGCTGTTCCACACCAGTTAGATGTCTGCTCAAACTGCAGTAAAGCATGAGGGGGTGCTGTTCCACACCTGTTAGATGGCTGCTCACACTGCAGTACAGCATTAGGGGGTGGTGTTCAAAACCAGTTAGATGGCTGCTCACACTGCTGTACAGCAAGATGGGGTGCTGTTCCACACATGTTAGATGGCTACTCACATTGCAGTACAGCATGAGAGTGTACTGTTCCACATCTGTAAGATGTCTGCTCATACTGCAGTAAAGCACAAAAGGAAGCTGTTCCACATCTGTTTGATGGCTGCTCACACTGCAGTACATAATGAGGATGTGCTGTTTCACACCAATTTGATGTCTGTTCACACAGCAGTACAGCATGAGGGAGTGCTGTTTCACACCAGTTAGATAGCTGCTCACATTGCAGTACAGCATGAGGGGGTGCTGTTCCACACCAGTTAGATGGCTGCTCACACTGCAGTGCAGCATGAGGGGGTACTGTTCCACACCAGTCAGATGGCTGCTCACACCACAGTCCAGCATGTGGGGCTGGTGTTCCACACTAGTTAGATGGCTGCTCACACTGCAGTAAAGCATGAGAGGGTGCTGTTCCACACCAGTTAGATGATTGCTCACATTGCAGTACAGCATGGGGTGGTGTTGTTTCACACTACTTAGATGATTGCTCAAACTGCAGTACAGCATGAGAGGGTGCTGTTTACAAAGCAGTTAGATGGCTGTTCACACTGTACTACAACATAAGGGGGTGCTTTTTCCACACCAGTCAGATAGCTGCTCACTCTACAGTACAGTATGAAAGGATGCTGTTCCAGACCAGTTACATGGCTGCTCACACTGTAGCACAGCTTGAGGGGGTACTGTTCCACACCAGTTAGATGGCTGCTAACACTGTAGTACAGCATGAGGTGGTACTGTTCCACACTAGTTATACGGCTGCTCACACTACAGTTATCCATAAGGGGGTGTTATTCAACACCAGTTAGATGGCTGCTCACATTGCAGTACAGCATGAGGGGTTGCTGTTCCACACCAGTTAGATAGGTGCTCACACTGCAGTACAGCATGAGGGGGTGCTGATCCACAACAGTTAGTTGGCTGCTCACACTGCAGTATAGCATGAAGGGGTGCTGTTCCACACCAGTCAGATGTCTGCTCACATTGCAGTACAGTATGAGGAGGTTCAGTTCCACACCAGTTAGATGAGTGCTCACACTGCAGTACAGTATGAGGGGGTGGTGTTTCACACCAGTTAGATGGCTGCTCACACTGCAGTACAACATGAGGGGGTGCTGTTGCACCAGTTAGATGATTGCTCACACTGCAGTACAACATGAGGGGATACTGTTCCACACCAGTTAGATTGCTGCTCACACTGCAGTACAGCATGAGGAGGTGCTGTTTCCATACCAGTTACATGGCGTCTAACACTGTAGTACAGCATGAGGGTGTGCTATTATACACCAGTTAGATGGCTGCTCGCACTGCAGTAGAGCATGAGAGGGTGTTGTTCCACACCAGTTAGAAGGCTGCTCACCCTGTAGTACAGCATGAGGGGGTGCGGTTCCACTCCAGTTAGATGGCTGCTTTCACTGCAGTACAGTATGAGAGGGTGCTGTTCCACACCAGTTAGATGGATTCTCACACTGCAGTACCTCATGAGAGGGTGTTGTTCCACACCAGTTAGATGGCTGCTAACACTGTAGTACAGCATGAGGGGGTGCTGTTCCACACCAGTTAGATGGCTGCTCACACTGCAGAACAGCATAATGGGGTGCTGTTCCACACCAGTTGGATGTCTGCCCACACTGAAGTACAGCATGAGTGGGTGTTGTTCCACACCAGTTAGATGGCTGCTCACTCTGTAGTACAGCATGAGGGGGTGCTGTTCCACACCAGTTAGATGGCTGCTCACACTGCAGAAGAGCATAAAGGGGTGCTGTTCCACACCAGTTAGATGGCTGCTCGCACTGCAGTACAGCATGAGAGGGTGTTGTTCCACACCAGTTAGATGGCTGCTCCCACTGCAGTACAGCATGAGGGGGTGCTGTTTCACACCAGTTGGATGTCTGCCCACACTGAAGTACAGCATGAGGGGCTGCTGTTCCACACCAGTTAGATGGCTTCGCACACTGCAGTACAGCATGAGAGGGATTTGTTCCACACCAGATAAATGGCTGCTCACACTGTAGTACAGCATGAGGGGGTGCTGTTCCACACCAGTTAGATGGCTGCTAACACTGTAGTACAGCATGAGGGGGTACTGTTCCACACTAGTTATATGGCTGCTAACACTACAGTTATCCATAAGGGGGTGTTATTCCACACCAGTTAGATGGCTGCTCACATTGCAGTACAGCATGAGGGGTTGCTGTTCCACACCAGTTAGATAGGTGCTCACACCGCAGTACAGCATGAGGGGGTGCTGATCCACAACAGTAAGTTGGCTGCTCACACTGCAGTATAGCATGAAGGGGTGCTGTTCCACACCAGTCAGATGGCTGCTCACATCGCAGTACAGTATGAGGAGGTTCAGTTCCACACCAGTTAGATGAGTGCTCACACTGCAGTACAGTATGAGGGGGTGGTGTTCCACACCAGTTAGATGGCTGCTCACACTGCAGTACAACATGAGGGGGTGCTGTTGCACCAGTTAGATGATTGCTCACACTGCAGTACAACATGAGGGGATACTGTTCCACACCAGTTGGATTGCTGCTCACACTGCAGTACAGCATGAGGAGGTGCTGTTTCCATACCAGTTACATGGCTTTTAACACTGTAGTACAGCATGAGGGGGTGCTATTATACACCAGTTAGATGGCTGCTTGCACTGCAGTAGAGCATGAGAGGGTGTTGTTCCACACCAGTTAGAAGGCTGCTCAACCTGTAGTACAGCATGACGGGGTGCGGTTCCACTCCAGTTAGATGGCTGCTTTCACTGCAGTACAGTATGAGGGGGTGCTGTTCCACACCAGTTAGATGGATTCTCACACTGCAGTACCTCATGAGAGGGTGTTATTTCACACCAGTTAGATGGCTGCTAACACTGTAGTACAGCATGAGGGGGTGCTGTTCCACACCAGTTAGATGGCTGCTCACACTGCAGAACAGCATAACGGGGTGCTGTTCCACACCAGTTGGATGTCTGCCCACACTGAAGTACAGCATGAGTGGGTGTTGTTCCACACCAGTTAGATGGCTGCTCACTCTGTAGTACAGCATGAGGGGGTGCTGTTCCACACCAGTTAGATGGCTGCTCACACTGCAGAACAGCATAAAGGGGTGCTGTTCCACACCAGTTAGATGGCTGCTCGCACTGCAGTACAGCATGAGAGGGTGTTGTTCCACACCAGTTAGATGGCTGCTCCCACTGCAGTACAGCATGAGGGGGTGCTGTTCCACACCAGTTGGATGTCTGCCCACACTGAAGTACAGCATGAGGGTGTTCTGTTCCACACCAGTTAGATGGCTTCTCACACTGCAGTACAGCATGAGAGGGATTTGTTCCACACCAGTTAAATGGCTGCTCACACTGTAGTACAGCATGAGGGGGTGCTGTTCCACACCAGTTAGATGGCTGCTCACACTGCAGAACAGCATAAAGGGGTGCTGTTCCACACCAGTTAGATGGCTGCTCGCACTGCAGTACAGCATGACGGGGTACTGTTCTACACCAATTAGATGATTGCTCACACTGCAGTACAGCATGAGTGGGTGTTGTTTCCACACCTGTTAGATGGCTGCTCACACTGTAGTACAGCATTAGGGCATACAGTTTTACACCAGTTAGATGGCTGTTCACACTGCAGTACAGTATAAGGGGGTGCTGTTCCACACCATTTAGATGGCTGCTCACATCACAGTACAGCATGAGGGGGTTGCAGTTCCACAATAGTTAGATGGCTGCTCACATCACAGTACAGCATGAGGGGTTGCAGTTCCACACAAGTTAGATGGCTGCACATACTGCTTTACAGCATGAGGAGGTGCTGTTCCACACCAATTTGATGGCTGCCCACACTGCAGTAGAGCATGTAAGGGTGCTGTTCCACACCACTTAGATGGCTGCTCACACTGCAGTAAAGCATGATGGGGTGCTGTTCCATGCCATTTAGATGGTGACTCACATCGCAGTACAGTATGAGCAGGCACTGTTCCACACCAGTTGGATGAGTGCTCACCCTGCAGTACAGAATGAGTGGGTGGTGTTCCAAACCAGTTAGATGATTGCTCACAGTGCAGTACAGCATGAGAGGGTACTGTTCCACATCAGTTAGATGATTGCTTACACTGCAGTATAGCATGAGGAGGTGCTGTTTCCACACCAGATAGATGGCTGCTTACACTGCAGTACAGTATGAGGTGGTGCTGTTCCACACCAGTTAGATGGCTGCTTACACCAAAGTATATAATGAGGGGATGCTGTTCCACACAAGTTACATGCTTGCTCACACTGTAGTACAGCATTAGAGGGTACTCTTCCACACCTGTAGAAGGCTGCTCACACTGTAGTACAGCATGAGGGGGTACTGTGCGACACCAGTTAGATGGCTGCTCACACTGCAGTACAGCATGAGGGTGTGCTGCTCCACACCAGTCAGATGTCTGCTTGCATCGCAGTACAGCACAAGGGGGTGCTATTCCACACCAGTTAGATGGCTACTCACACTGTAGTACAGCATGAAGGGGTGCTGTTCCACACCAATTAGATGCTTGCTTACATTGCAATACAGCATGAAGGGGTGCTGTTCCACACCAGTTACATGGCTGCTTACACTGCAGTACAGCATGAGTGGGGTGCTCTTCCACATCAGTTAGATGACTACTCACATAGCAGCACTGCATTAGTGGGTGCAGTTCCACACCAGTTAGATGATTGATCACATTTCTGTACAGCATGAGGGGGTACTGTTCCACACCAGTTAGATTATTGCTCACTCTGCAGTACAGCATGAAGGGGTGCTGTTCCATACCATTTATTTGATTGCTCACACTGCAGTACAGCATGAGGGGGTGCTGTTTCCACATCAGTTAGATTGCTGCTCACACTGTAGTACAACATAAGGTGGTGCTGTTCCACACCAGTCAGATGGCTGCTCACACTACAGTACAGTATGAAGGGGTGCTGTTCCACACCAGTTAGATGGCTCCTCACACCAAAGTACATAATGCGGGATGCTGTTCCACACCAATTACATGGCTGCTCACACTGTAGTACAGCAAGAGGGGGTACTGATCCACACCAGTTCGATAGCTGCTCACACTGTATTATAGCATGAGAGTGTACTATTTCACATCAGTTAGATGGCTGCTCACACTGCAGTACAGCATGAGGGGTGCTGTTCCACACCAGTTAGATGGCCGCTCACCTCACAGTACAGCATGCGGGGGTGCTGTTCCACACCAGTTAGATGGCTGCTCACACTGCAGTACAGCATGAGGGGGTGCTTTTCCACACCAGTTAGATGGCTGCTCACACCAAAGTACCTAATGAGGAGATGCTGTTCCACACCAGTTCGATAGCTGCTCACACTGTATTATCGCATGAGGGTGTACTGTTCCACATCAGTTAGAAGGTTGCTCACACTGCAGTATAGCATGAGGGGTTGCTGTACCACACCATTTAGATGGCTGCTCACACTACAGTACAGCAAGAAGGGGTGCTGTTCCACACCAGTTAGATGTCTGCTCAAACTGCAGTACAGCATGAGGGGGTGCTGCTCCACACCTGTTAGATGGCTGCTCACACTGCTGTACAGCATGATGGGGTGCTGTTCCACACCTGTTAGATGGCTACTCACATCGCAGTACAGCATGAGAGTGCACTGTTCCTCATCTGTTAGATGTCTGCTCATACTGCAGTACAGCACAAAAGAAAACTGTTCCACACCTGTTTGATGGCTGCTAATACTGCAGTACATAATGAGGATGTGCTGTTTCGCACCAGTTTGATGTCTGTTCACACAGCAGTACAGCATGAGGGAGTGCTGTTTCACACCAGTTAGATGGCTGCTCACATTGCAGTACAGCATGAGGGGGTGCTGTTCCACACCAGTTAGATGGCTGCTCACACTGCAGTGCAGCATGAGGGGGTACTGTTCCACACCAGTTAGATGGCTGCTCTCACCACAGTCCAGCATGGGGGGACGGTGTTCCACACCAGTTAGATGGCTGCTCACACTGCAGTAAAGCATGAGGTGGTGCTGTTCCACACCAGTTAGATGATTGCTCACATCGCAGTACAGAATGGGGTGGTGTTGTTTCACACTACTTAGATGATTGCTCACACTCCAGTACAGCATGACAGGGTGCTGTTTACACAGCAGTTAGATGGCTGTTCACACTGCACTACAGCATAAGGGGGTGCTTTTCCACACCAGTCAGATGGCTGCTCACAGTACAGTACAGTATGAGGGGATGCTGTTTCAGACTAGTTACATGACTGCTCAATCTGTAGCACAGCTTGAGGGGGTACTGTTCCTCACCAGTTAGATGGCTGCTAACACTGTAGTACAGCATGAGGGGGTACTGTTCCACACTAGCTATATGGCTACTCACACTACAGTAATCCATAATGGGGTGTTATTCTACACCGGTTAGATGGCTGCTCACATTGCAGTACAGCATGAGGGGTTGCTGTTCCACACCAGCTAGATTGGTGCTCACACTGCAGTACAGCACGAAGGGGTGCTGATCCACAACAGTTAGTTGGCTGCTCACACTGCAGTACAGCATGAAGGGGTGCTGTTCCACACCTGTCAGATGGCTGCTCACATCACAGTACAGTAAGATGAGGTCCAGTTCCACACCAGTTAGATGAGTGCTCACACTGCAGTACAGTATGAGGGGGTGGTGTTCCACACCAGTTAGATTGCTGCTCACACTGCAGTACAGCATGAGGAGGTGCTGTTCTGCACCAGTTAGATGGCTGCCAAGACTGCAGTAGAGCATAAGTGGTTTCTGTTTCCATACCAGTTAGATGGCTTCTAACACTGTAGTACAGCATGAGGGGGTGCTGTTATACACCAGTTAGATGGCTGCTCGCACTGCAGTAGAGCATGAGAGCATGTTGTTCCACACCAGTTAGAAGGCTGCTCACCCTGTAGTACAGCATGAGGAGGTGCGGTTCCACTCCAGTTAGATGGCTGCTCCCCCTGCAGTACAGTATGAGGGGGTGCTGTTCCACACCAGTTAGATGGCTTCTCACACTGCAGTACAGCATGAGTGGGTGTTGTTCCACACCAGTTAGATGGCTGCTCACACTGTAGTACAGCATGAGGGGGTGCTGTTCCACACCAGTTAGATGGCTGCTCACAATGCAGAACAGCATAAAGGGGTGCTGTTCCACACCAGTTAGATGGCTGCTCGCACTGCAGTACAGCTTGAGAGGGTGTTGTTCCACACCAGTTAGATGGCTGCTCACACTGCAGTACAGCATGAGGGGGTGCTGTTCAACACCAGTTGGATGTCTGCCCACACTGAAGTACAGCATGAGGGGGTGCTGTTCCACACCAGTGAGATGGCTTCTCACACTGCAGTACAGCAGAAGAGGGATTTGTTCCACACCATTTAGATGACTGCTCACACTGTAGTACAGCATGAGGGGGTGCTGTTCCACACCAGTTAGATGACTGCTCACACTGCAGAACAGCATAAAGGGGTGCTGTTCCACACCAGTTAGATGGCTGCTCGCACTGCAGTATAGCATGAGAGGGTGTTGTTCCACACCAGTTAGATGGCTGCTCCCACTGCAGTACAGCATGAGGGGGTGCTGTTCCACACCTGTCAGATGGCTGCTCACATCACAGTACAGTAAGATGAGGTCCAGTTCCACACCAGTTAGATGAGTGCTCACACTGCAGTACAGTATGAGGGGGTGGTGTTCCACACCAGTTAGATTGCTGCTCACACTGCAGTACAGCATGAGGAGGTGCTGTTCTGCACCAGTTAGATGGCTGCCAAGACTGCAGTAGAGCATAAGTGGTTTCTGTTTCCATACCAGTTAGATGGCTTCTAACACTGTAGTACAGCATGAGGGGGTGCTGTTATACACCAGTTAGATGGCTGCTCGCACTGCAGTAGAGCATGAGAGCATGTTGTTCCACACCAGTTAGAAGGCTGCTCACCCTGTAGTACAGCATGAGGAGGTGCGGTTCCACTCCAGTTAGATGGCTGCTCCCCCTGCAGTACAGTATGAGGGGGTGCTGTTCCACACCAGTTAGATGGCTTCTCACACTGCAGTACAGCATGAGTGGGTGTTGTTCCACACCAGTTAGATGGCTGCTCACACTGTAGTACAGCATGAGGGGGTGCTGTTCCACACCAGTTAGATGGCTGCTCACAATGCAGAACAGCATAAAGGGGTGCTGTTCCACACCAGTTAGATGGCTGCTCGCACTGCAGTACAGCTTGAGAGGGTGTTGTTCCACACCAGTTAGATGGCTGCTCCCACTGCAGTACAGCATGAGGGGGTGCTGTTCAACACCAGTTGGATGTCTGCCCACACTGAAGTACAGCATGAGGGGGTGCTGTTCCACACCAGTGAGATGGCTTCTCACACTGCAGTACAGCAGAAGAGGGATTTGTTCCACACCATTTAGATGACTGCTCACACTGTAGTACAGCATGAGGGGGTGCTGTTCCACACCAGTTAGATGACTGCTCACACTGCAGAACAGCATAAAGGGGTGCTGTTCCACACCAGTTAGATGGCTGCTCGCACTGCAGTATAGCATGAGAGGGTGTTGTTCCACACCAGTTAGATGGCTGCTCCCACTGCAGTACAGCATGAGGGGGTGCTGTTCCACACCAGTTAGATGATTGCTCACACTGCAGTACAGCATGACGGGGTACTATTCTACACCAATTAGATGATTGCACACACTGCAGTACAGCATGAGTGGGTGTTGTTTCCATACCTGTTAGATGGCTGCTCACACTGTAGTACAGCATTAGGACATATAGTTCTACACCAGTTAGATGGCTGTTCACACTGCAGTACAGCATAAGGGGGTGCTGTTCCACACCATTTAGATGACTGCTCACATTGCAGTACAGCATGAGGGGGTTGCAGTTCCACAACAGTTAGATGGCTGCTTACATCGCAGTACAGCATGAGGGGTTGCAGTTCCACACAAGTTAGATGGCTGCACATACTGCTGTACAGCATGAGGAGGTGCTGTTCCACACCAATTTGATGGCTGCCCCCACTGCAGTAAAGCATGTAAGGGTGTTGTTCCACACCACTTAGATGGCTGCTCACACTGCAGTAAAGCATGATAGGGTGCTGTTCCACGCCAGTTAGATGGTGGCTCACATCGCAGTACAGTATGAGCAGGCACTGTTCCACACCAGTTGGATGAGTGCTCACCCTGCATTACAGCATGAGTGGGTGGTGTTCCAAACCAGTTAGATGGCTGCTCTCATTTCAGTACAGCATGAGAGTGTGCACTTTCACCAGTTAGATGATTACTCACACTGCAGTACAGCATGAGGGGATGCTGTTCCACACAAGTTATATGGCTGCACATACTGCTGTACAGCATGAGGAGGTGCTGTTCCACACTAATTTGATGGCTGCCCACACTGCAGTGGAGCATGTAGGGGTGCTGATCCACACCACTTAGATGGCTGCTCACACTGCAGTAAAGCATGATGGTGTGCTGTTCCACACCAGTTAGATGGCTACCCACACTGCAGAACAGAATGAGTGGGTGCTGTTCCACACCAGTTAGATGCCTGCTCACACTGCAGTGCAGCATGAGGGGGTACTGTTCCACACCAATCAGATGGCTGCTCACACCGCAGTCCAGCATGTGGGGATGGTGTACCACACTAGTTAGATGGCTGCTCACACTGCAGTAAAGCATGAGAGGGTGCTGTTCCACACCAGTTAGTTGATTGGTCACAGCGTAGTATAGCATGAAGGGGTGCTGTTCCACACCAGTTAGATGATTGCTCACATTGCAGTACAGCATGGGGTGGTGTTGTTTCACACCAGTTAGATGATTGCTCACACTCCAGTACAGCATGAGAGGGTGTTGTTTATACAGCAGTTAGATGGCTGCTCACACTGTACTACAGCATAAGGGGGTGCTTTTCCACACCAGTCAGATGGCTGCTCACACTACAGTACAGTATGAGGGGATGCTGTTCCAGACCAGTTACATGGCTGCTCACTCTGTAGCACAGCTTGAGGGGGTACTGTTCTACACCAGTTAGATGGCTGCTAACACTGTAGTACAGCATGAGGGGGTACTGTTCCACACTAGTTATATGGCTGCTCACACTACAGTAATCCATAAGGGGGTGTTATTCCACACCAGTTAGATGGCTGCTCACATTGCAGTACAGCATGAGGGGTTGCTGTTCCACACCAGCTAGATGGGTGCTCACACTGCAGTACAGCATGAGGGGGTGCTGATCCACAACAGTTAGTTGGCTGCTTACACTGCAGTACAGCATGAAGGGGTGCTGTTCCACACCAGTCAGATGGCTGCTCACATCGCAGTACAGTATGATGAGGTTCAGTTCCACACCAGTTAGATGAGTGCTCACACTGCAGTACAGTATGAGGGGGTGGTGTTCCACACCAGTTAGATGGCTGCTCACACTGCAGTACAGCATGAGGGGGTGATGTTGCACCAGTTAGATGATTGCTCACACTGCAATACAACATGAGAGGATGCTGTTCCACACCAGTTAGATTGCTGCTCACACTGCAGTACAGCATGAGGAGGTGCTGTTCTGCACCAGTTAGGTGGCTGCCAAGACTGCAGAATAGCATAAGTGGTTGCTGTTTCCTTACCAGTTAGATGGCTTCTAAAACTGTAGTACAGCATGAGGGGGTGTTGTTATACACCAGTTAGATGGCTGCTCGCACTGCAGTAGAGCATGAGAGGGTGTTGTTCCATACCAGTTAGAAGGCTGCTCACCCTGTAGTACAGCATGAGGGAGTGCGGTTCCACTCCAGTTAGATGGCTGCTCCCACTGCAGTACAGTATGAGGGGGTGCTGTTCCACACCAGTTAGATTGCTTCTCACACTGGAGTACAGCATGAGAGGGTGTTGTTCAATACCAGTTAGATGGCTGCTCACACTGTAGTACAGCATGACGGGGTGCTGTTTCACACCAGTTACATGGCTGCTCACCCTGTAGTACAGCATGAGGGGTTGCGGTTCCACACCACTTAGATGGCTTTTCACACTGCAGTACAGCATGAGAGGGATTTGTTCCACACCAGTTAGATGGCTGCTCATACTGTAGTACAGCATGAGGGGGCGCTGTTCCACACCAGTTAGATGGCTGCTCACACTGCCGAACAGCATAAAGGGGTGCTATTCCACACCAGTTAGATGTCTGCTCACACTGCAGTACAGCATGAGAGGGTGTTGTTCCACACCAGTTAGATGGCTGCTCGCACTGTAGTACAGCATGAGGGGGTGCTGTTCCACACCAGTTAGATGATTGCTCACACTGCAGTACAGCATGACGGGGTACTGTCCTACACCAATTAGATGATTGCTCACACTGCAGTACAGCATGAGTGGGTGCTGTTTCCACTCCAGTTAGATGGCTTCTCACACTGGAGTACAGCATGAGAGGGTGTTGTTCCACACCAGTTAGATGGCTGCTCACACTGCAGTACAGCATGAGGGGGTGCTGTTTCACACCAGATAGATGGCTGCTCAAACTGCAGAACAGCATGATGGGGTGCTGTTCCACACCAGTTGGATGTCTGCCCACACTGAAGTACAGCATGAGGGGGTGCTGTTCCACACCAGTTAGATGGCTTCTCACACTGCAGTACAGCATGAGTGGGTGTTGTTCCACACCAATTAGATGGCTGCTCACACTGTAGTACAGCATGAGGGGGTGCTGTTCCACACCAGTTAGATGGCTGCTCACACTGCAGAACAGCATAAAAGGGTGCTGTTCCACACCAGTTAGATGGCTGCTTGCACTGCAGTACAGCATGAAAGGGTGTTGTTCCACACCAGTTAGATGGCTGCTCCCACTGCAGTACAGCATGAGGGGTGCTGTTCCACACCAGTTGGATGTCTGCCCACACTGAAGTACAGCATGAGGGGGTGCTGTTCTACACCATTTAGATGGCTGCTCACACTGCAGAACAGCATAAAGGGGTGCTGTTCCACACCAGTTAGATGTCTGCTCGCACTGCAATACAGCATGAGAGGGTGTTGTTCCACACCAGTTAGATGGCTGCTCGCACTGTAGTACAGCATGAGGGGGTGCTGTTCCACACCAGTTAGATGATTGCTCAGACTGCAGTAAAGCATGACGGGGTACTGTCCTACATCAATTAGATGATTGCTCACACTGGAGTACAGCATTAGGACATACAGTTCTACACCAGTTAGATGGCTGTTCACACTGCATTACAGCATAAGGGGGTGCTGTTCCACACCATTTAGATGGCTGCTCACATTGCAGTACAGCATGAGGGGGTTGCAGTTCCGCAACAGTTAGATGGCTGCTTACATCGCAGTACAGCATGAGGGGTTGCAGTTCCACACAAGTTAGATGGCTGCACATACTGCTGTTCAGCATGAGGAGGTGCTGTTCCACACCAATTTGATGGCTGCCCACACTGCAGTAGAGCATGTAAGGGTGCTGTTCCACACCACTTAGATGGCTGCTCACACTGCAGTAAAGCATGATAGGGTGCTATTCCACGCCAGATAGATGGTGGCTCACATCGCAGTACAGTATGAGCAGGCACTGTTCCACACCAGTTGGATGAGTGCTCACCTTGCAGTACAGCATGAGTGGGTGGTGTTCCAAACCAGTTAGATGGCTGCTCTCACTGCAGTACAGCATGAGGGGGTGCGGTTTCACCAGTTAGATGATTACTCACACTGCAGTACAGCATGAGGGGATGCTGTTCCACACAAGTTAGATGGCTGCACGTACTGCTGTACAGCATGAGGAGGAGCTGTTCCACACTAATTTGATGGCTGCCCACTCTGCAGTGGAGCATGTAGGGGTGCTGTTCCACACCACTTAGATGGCTACTCACACTGCAGTACAGCATGATGGAGTGCTGTTCCACACCAGTTAAATGGCTACCTACACTGCAGAACAGAATAAGTGGGTGCTGTTCCACACCAGTTAGATGGCTGCGCACATCACAGTACAGCATGAGGGGGTGCTGTTTCCAAGCCAGTTAGATAGTTTCTAACACTATAGTACAGCATGAGGGGTTGCTGTTCCACACCAGTTATATGGCTTCTCACACTGCAGTACAGCATGAGAGGGTGTTGTTCCACAACAGTTAGATGGCTGCACACATTGCAGTACAGCATGAGGGGGTACTATGAGACACCAGTTAGATGGCTGCTCACACTGCAGTACAGCATGAGGGGCTGCTGTTCCAGACCAATCAGATGTCTGCTCACATCGCAGTACAGCACAAGGGGGTTCTGTTCCACACCAGTTATATGGCTACTCACATTGTAGTACAGCATGAGGGGGTGCTGTTCCAAACCAATTAGATGCTTGCTTACATTGCAATACAGCATGAAGGGGTGCTGTTCCACACCAGTTACATGCCTGCTCACACTGCAGTATAGCATGAGTCGGGTTCTCTTCCACATCAGTTAGATGACTACTCACATAGCAGCACAGCATAAGTGGATGCAGTTCCACACCAGTTAGATGAGTGCTCACACTGCAGTACAGTATGAGGAGGTGCTGTTCTGCACCAGTCAGATGGCTGCTCACACTGCAGTACAGCATGAGGGGATGCTGTTGCACCAGTTAGATGATTGCTCACACTGCAATACAGCATGAGGGGATGCTGTTCCACACCAGTTAGATTGCTGCTCATACTGCAGTACAGCATGAGGAGGTGCTGTTCTGCACCAGTTAGATGGCTGCAGTGCAGCATGAGTGGTTGCTGTTTCCATACCAGTTAGATGGCTTCTAACACTGTAGTACAGCATGAGGGGGTGCTGTTCCACACCAGTTAGATGGCTCCTCGCACTGCAGTAGTGCATGAGAGGGTGTTGTTCCACACCAGTTAGAAGGCTGCTCACACTGTAGTACAGCATGAGGGGGTGCGGTTCCACACCAGTTAGATGGCTGCTCCCACTGCAGTACAGCATGAGGGGGTGCTGTTACACACCAGTTAGATGTCTGCCCACACTGAAGTACAGCATGAGGGAGTGCTGTTCCACACCAGTTAGATGTCTGCTCACACCATGGACAGCAAGAGGGGGTGCTCTGCCCAACCAGTTAGATGACTGCTCACTCTGCAGTACTGTATGAGGGCGTGCTGTTCCACACTAGTCAGATGGCTGCTCATGACTCAGTACAGCATGAGGGGAGGCTGTTCCACACCAGTTAGATGTCTACTCACATCGCTGTACAGCATGAGAGGGTGCTGTTCCACACCAGTTAGATTATTGCTCACACTGCAGTACAGCATGATGGGATACTGTCCTACACCAATTAGATGATTGCTCACACTGCAGTACAGCATGAGCGGGTGCTGTTTCCACACCTGTTAGATGGCTGCTCACACTGTAGTACAGCATGAGGGGTACTGTTCTACACCAGTTAGATGGCTCTTCACACTGCAGTACAGCATAAGGGAGTGTTTTTCTACACCATTTAGATTTCTGCTCACAACGCAGCACTGCATGAGGGGTTGCTGTTCCACACAAGTTAGATGGCTGCTCACACTGCAGTACAGCATGAGACAATGCTGTTCCATACCTGTAAGATGGCTACTTACACTGCAGTACAGCATGATGGGGTGCTGTTCCACACCAGTCAGATGGCAGCTCACATCGCAGTACAGTATGAGCAGGCACTGTTCCACACCAGTTGCATGAGTGCTCACCCTGCAGTACAGCATGAGCGGGTGGTGTTCCAAACCAGTTAGATGGCTGCTCACACTGCAGTACAGCATGAGGGGGTGGGGATCCACCAGTTAGAAAATTGCTCACACTGCAGTACAGCATGAGGGGATGCTGTTCCACACAAGTTAGATGGCTGCACATACTGCTGTACAGCATGAGGAGGTGCTGTTCCACACAAATTTGATGGCTGCTCACATCACAGTACAGCATGAGGGGGTGCTGTTTCCAAACCAGTTAGATGGCTTCTAACACTATAGTACAGCATGAGGGGGTGCTGTTCCACACCAGTTACATGGCTTCTCACACTGCAGTACAGCATGAGGGGGTGCTGTTCCACACCAGTTGGATGTCTTCCTGCACTGAAGTACAGCATGAGGGGGTGCTGTTAGATGGCTTCTCACACTGCAGTACAGCATGAGAGGGATTTGATCCACACCAATTAGATGGCTGCTCACTCTGTAGTACAGCATGAGGGGGTGCTGTTCCACACCAGTTAGATGGCTGCTCATACTGCAGAACAGCATAAAGGGGTGCTGTTCCACACCAGTTATATGGCTGCTCGCACTGCAGTACAGCATGAGAGGGTGTTGTTCCACACCAGTTAGATGGCTGCTCGCACTGTAGTACAGCATGAGGAGATGCTATTCCACACCAGTTAGATGATTGCTCACAGTGCAGTACAGCATGACAGGGTACTGTTCTACACCAATTAGATGATTGCTCAAACTGCAGTACAGCATGAGTGGGTGCTGTTTCCACACCTGTTAGAGAGCTGCTCACACTGTAGTACAGCATTAGGGCATACAGTTCTACACCAGTTAGGTTGCTGTTCACACTGCAGTACAGCATAAGGGGGTGCTGTTCCACACCATTTAGATGGCTGCTCACATCGCAGTACTGCATGACGGGGTTGCAGTTCCGCAACAGTTAGATGGCTGCTTACATCGCAGTACAGCAATGAGGGGTTGCAATTCCACACAAGTTAGATGGCTGCACATACTGCTGTACAGCATGAGGAGGTGCTGTTCCACACCAATTTGATGGCTGCCCACACTGCAGTAGAGCATGTAAGGGTGCTGTTCCACACCACTTAGATGGTGGCTCACATCGCAGTACAGTATGAGCAGGCACTGTTCCACACCAGTTGGATGAGTGCTCAACCTGCAGTACAGCATGAGTGGGTGGTGTTTCAAACCAGTTAGATGGCTGCTCTCACTGCAGTACAGCATGACGGGGTGCGGTTTCAACAGTTAGATGATTACTCACACTGCCATACAGCATGAGGGGATGCTGTTCCACACAAGTTAGATGGCTGCACATACTGCTGTACAGCATGAGAAGGTGCTGCTCCACACTAATTTGATGGCTGCCCACACTGCAGTGGAGTATGTAGGGGTGCTGTTCCACACCACTTAGATGGCTGCTCACACTGCAGTAAAGTATGATGGTGTGCTGTTCCAAACCAGTTAGATGGCTACCCACACTGCAGAACAGAATGAGTGGGTGCTGTTCCAAACCAGTTAGATGGCTGCGCACATCACAGTACAGCATGAGGGGGTGCTGTTTCCAAACCAGTTAGATGGTTTCTAACACTATAGTACAGCATGAGGGGTTGCTGTTCCACACCAGTTATATGGCTTCTCACACTGCAGTACAGCATGAGGGGGTACTGTGCGACACCAGTTAGATGGCTGCTCACACTGCAGTACAGCATGAGGGGGTACTGTTCCAGACCAGTCAGATGTCTGCTTGCATCGCAGTACAGCACAAGGGGGTGCTGTTCCACACCAGTTATATGGCACTCACATTGTAGTACAGCATGAGGGGGTGCTGTTCCAAACCAATTAGATGCTTGCTTACATTGCAATACAGCATGAAGGGGTGCTGTTCCACACCAGTTACATGCCTGCTCACACTGCAGTACAGCATGAGTCGGGTGCTCTTCCACATCAGTTAGATGACTACTCACATAGCAGCACAGCATAAGTGGGTGCAGTTCCACACCAGTTAGATGAGTGCTCACACTGCGGTAAAGTATGAGGAGGTGCTGTTCTGCAGCAGTCAGATGGCTGCTCACACTGCAGTACAGCATGAGGGGATGCTGTTGCACCAGTTAGATGATTGCTCGCACTGCAATACAGCATGAGGGGATGCTGATCCACACCAGTTATATGGCTGCTCACACTGCAGTACAGCATGAGTCCAGTGCTCTTCCACATCAGTTAGATGACTACGCACATAGCAGCACAGCATAAGTGGGTGCAGTTCCACACCAGTTAGATGAGTGCTCACACTGCAGTACAGCATGAGGAGGTGCTGTTCTGCACCAGTTAGACGGCTGCCAAGATTGCAGTACAGCATGAGTGGTTGCTGTTTCCATACCAGTTAGATGGCTTCTAACACTGTAGTACAGCATGAGGGGGTGCTGTTCCACACCAGTTAGATGGCTGCTCGCACTGCAGTAGTGCATGAGAGGGTGTTGTTCCACACCAGTTAGAAGGCTGCTCACACTGTAGTACAGCATGAGGGGGTGTGGTTCCACACCAGTTAGATGGCTGCTCCCACTGCAGTACAGCATGAGGGGGTGCTGTTACACATCAGTTAGATGTCTGCCCACACTGAAGTACAGCATGAGGGAGTGCTGTTCCACACCAGTTAGATGGCTGACCACACTGAAGTACAGCATGAGGGAGTGCTGCTCCACCCCAGTCAGATGGCTGCTCACACCATGGACAGCAAGAGGGGGTGCTCTTCAAAACCAGTTAGACGGCTGCTCACTCTGCAGTACAGTTTGAGGGTGTGCTGTTCCACACTAGTCAGATGGCTGCTCATGACTCAGTACAGCATGAGGGGATGCTGTTCCACACCAGTTAGATGTCTACTCACATCACTGTACAGCATGAGAGGGTGCTGTTCCACACCAGTTAGATTATTGCTCACACTGCAGTACAGCATGACGGGATACTGTCCTACACCAATTAGATGATTGCTCACTCTGCAGTACAGCATGACGGGGTACTGTTCTACACCAATTAGATGATTGCTCACACTGCAGTACAGCATGAGCGAGTGCTGTTTCCACACCTGTTAGATGGCTGCTCACACTGTAGTACAGCATGAGGGGGTACTGTTCTACACCAGTTAGATGGCTCTTCACACTGCAGTACAGCATAAGGGAGTGCTGTTCCACACCATTTAGATTTCTGCTCACAACGCAGCACTGCATGAGGAGTTGCTGTTCCACACAAGTTAGATGGCTGCTCACACTGCAGTACAGCATGAGGCGGTGCTGTTCCACACCTGTAAGATGGCTGCTTACACTGCAATACAGCATGAGGGGGTGCTGTTCCACACCAGTCAGATGGCAGCTCACATCGCAATACAGTATAAGCAGGCACTGTTCCACACCAGTTGGATGAGTGCTCACCCTGCAGTACAGCATGAGCGGGTGGTGTTCCAAGCCAGTTAGATGGCTGCTCACACTGCAGTACAGCATGATGGGGTGGGGTTCCACCAGTTAGAAGATTGCTCACACTGCAGTACAGCAGGAGGAGGTGCTGTTCTACACAAATTTGATGGCTGCTCACATCATAGTACAGCATGAGGGGGTGCTGTTTCCAAACCAGTTAGATGGCTTCTAACACTATAGTACAGCATGAGGGGGTGCTGTTCCACACCAGTTACATGGCTTCTCACACTGCAGTACAGCATGAGGGGCTGCTGTTCCACACCAGTTGGATGTTTGCCCGCACTGAAGTACAGCATGAGGGGGTGCTGTTCCACACCAGTTAGATGGCTACTCACACTGCAGTACAGCATGAGAGGGTGTTTTTCCACACCAGTTAGATGGCTGCTCACTCTGTAGTACAGCATGAGGGGGTGCTGTTCCACACCAGTTAGATGGCTGCTCATACTGCAGAACAGCATAAAGGGGTGCTGTTCCACACCAGTTATATGGCTGCTCGCACTGCAGTACAGCATGAGAGGGTGTTGTTCCACACCAGTTAGATGGCTGCTCACACTGTAGTACAGCATGAGGGGGTGCTGTTCCACACCAGTTAGATGGCTGCTACCACTGCAGTACAGCATGAGGGGGTGCTGTTCCTCACCAGTAAGATGTCTGCCCACACTGATGTACAGCATGAGGGAGTGCTATTCCACCCCAGTCAGATGGCTGCTCACACCATGTACAGCAAGACGAGGTGCTCTTTCAAACCAGTCAGACGGCTGCTCACTCTGCAGTACAGCATGACGGCGTGCTGTTTCAGACTAGTCAGATGGCTGCTCACACCTCAGTACAGTGTGAGGGGATGCTGCACCACTCCAGTTAGATGTCTACTCACATTGCAGTACAGCATGAGAGGGTGCTGTTCCATAACAGCTACATGGCTGCTCACAATGCAATACAGCATGAGGGAGGGTGCTGTTCCACACATGTTAGATGATTGCTCACATCGCAGTACAGCATGAGGGGATGCTGTTCCACACCAGTTAGATGATTGCTCACACTGCATTACAGCATGACGGGGTAGTGTTCTACACCAATCAGATGATTGCTCACACTGCAGTACAGCATGAGTGGGTGCTGTTTCCTCACCTGTTAGATGGCTGCTCACACTGTAGTACAGCATTAGTGCATACTGTTCTACACCAATTAGATGGCTGTTCACACTGCAGTACAGCATAAGGGGGTGCTGTTCCACACCATTTAGATGGCTGCTCACATTGCAGTACAGCATGAGGGGGTTGCAGTTCCACAACAGTTAGATGGCTGCTCACATCACAATACAGCATGAGGGGGTTGCAGCTCCACACAAGTTAGATGGCTGCACATACTGTTGTACAGCATGAGGAGGTGCTGTTCCACATCAGTTTGATGGCTGCCCACACTGCAGTAGAGCATGTAGCAGTGCTGTTCCACACCACTTAGATGGCTGCTCACACTGCAGTAAAGCATGATGGGGTACTGTTCTACGCCAGTTAGATGGCGGCTCACATCGCAGTACAGTATGAGCAGGCACTGTTCCACACCAGTTGGATGAGTGCTCACCCTACAGTACAGCATGAGCGGGTGGTGTTCCAAAACAGTTAGATGGCTGCTCACACTGCAGTACAGCTTGAGGGGGTGTGGTTTCACCATTTAGATGATTGCTCACACTGCAGTACAGCCTGAGGGGATGCTGTTCCACACAAGTTAGATGGCTGCACATACTGCTGTACAGCATGAGGAGGTGCTGTTCCACACCAATTTGATGGTTGCCCACACTGCAGTAGAGCATGTAGGTGTGCTGTTCCACACCACTTAGATGGCTGCTCACACTGCAGTAAAGCATGATGGTGTGCTGTTCCACACCAGTTAAATGGCTACCCACACTGCAGAACAGAATGAGTGGGTGCTGTTCCACACCAGTTAGATGGCTGCACACATCACAGTACAGCATGAGGGGGTGCTGTTTCCAAACCAGTTAGATGGTTTCTAACACTGTAGTACAGCATGAGGGGTTGCTTTTCCACACCAGTTATGCGGCTTCTCACACTGCAGTACAGCATGCGAGGGTATTGTTCCACACCAGTTAGATGGCTGCTCACACTGTAGTACAGCATGAATGGGTATTGTTTCACACCAGTTAGATGGCTGCTCACACTACAGTGCAGCATAAAGGGGTGCTGTTCCACACCAGTTAGATGGCTGCTCACATTGCAGTACAGCATGAGGGGTTGCTGTTCCACATCAGGTAGATGGCTGCTTACACTGCAGTATAGCATGAATGGTGTTGTTCCACACAAGTTAGATGGCTGCTCAGACTGCAGTAAAGCATGAGGGGGTGCTGTTCCACAACAGTTAGATGGCTACCAGCACTACAGTACAGCATGAGGGGATGCTATTCCACACTAGTTAGATGGCTGCTCATACTGCAGTAAAGCATGAGGGGGTGCTGTTCCACACCAGTTAGATGGCTGCCAAAACTACAGTACAGCATGAGTGGGTGCTTCTCCACACCAGTTAGATGGCTGCTCAGACTGCAGTAAAGCATGAGGGGGTGCTGTTCCACACCAGTTAGATGGCTACCAACACTATAGTACAGCATGAGGGGATGCTATTCCACACCAGTTAGATGGCTGCTCACACTGCAATACAGCATGGGGATGTGCTGTTCCACACCAGTTAGATGGCTGCCCACACTGCAGTACAGCATGAAGGGGTGCTGTTCCACACAAGTTAGATGGCTGCTCATACTGCAGTAAAGCATGAGGGGGTGCTGTTCCACACCAGTTAGATGGCTGCCAAAACTACAGTACAGCATGAGTGGGTGCTTCTCCACACCAGTTAGATGGCTGCTCACATTGCAGTACAGCATGAGGGGGTGCTGTTCCACACCAGTCAGATGGCTGCTCACATAACAGTACAGTATGAGCAGGCACTGTTCCACACCAGTTGGATGACTGCTTCCACTGCAATACAACATGAGCGGGTGGTGTTCCACACCAGTTAGATGGCTGCTCACACTGCAGTACAGCATGCGGTGGTGCTGCTCCACCAGTTAGATGATTGCTCACACTGCAGTAGAGCATTAGGGGATGCTGTTCCACACAAGTTAGATGGCTGCCCACACTGCAGTACAGCATGTAGAAGTGCTGTTCCACACCAGTTAGATAGCTGCTCAGACTGCAGTAAAGCATTACGGTGTGCTGTTCCACACCAGTAAGATTGCTGCCCACACTGCAGAACAGCATGAGGGGGTGCTGTTCCACACCAGTTAGATGGCTGTTCACATCGCATAGATGGCTTCTAACACTATAGTACAGCATGAGGTGGTGCTGTTCCACACCAGTTAGATGGCTACTCACACTGCAGTCAGCCTGAGGGGGTGCTGTTACACACCTGTTAGATGGATGCTCAAAATGCAGTACATAATGAGGGTGTGCTGTTTCACACCAGTTAGATGGCTGCTCACATTGCAGTACAACATGAGTGGGTGCTGTACCACACCTGCTGGATGGCTGCTCACACTGCACTACAGCATGAGGGGGAGCTGTTCCACAGCAGTTAGATCATTACTCACACTGCAGTACAGCATGAGCGGGGTTGTTGCTCCACTTAAGTTAGATGGCTATTCACATTGCAGTACACCATGAGGGGGTGCTGTTCCACACCACTTCCATTGCTGCTCCCTCCGCAGTACAGAATTAAGGAGTGCTGTTCCACACCAATTATATATATGCTCACACTGCAGTACATCATGAGGGGGTATTTTTCCACACCAGTTAGATGGGTGCTCACACTGCAGTACCGCATGAGCGGGTGCTGTTCCTCACCAGTCATATGTCAGCTCACATCGCAGTACAGCATGAGTGGGTGCTGTTTCACACCAGTTAGATGATTGCTCCCATTGCAGTACAGCATGAGGGGGTGCTGTTTCACACCAATAAGATGGCTGTTCACACTGCAGTCCAGCATGAGGGGGTGCTGTTCCACACCAGTTAGCTGGCTGCTCACACTGCAGTGCAGCATGAGGGGGTGCTGTTCCACATCAGTTAGATGGCTGCTCACACCACAGTCCAGCATGCGGGGATGCTGTTCCACACCAGATAGATGGCTGCTCACACTGCAGTACAGCATGAGGTGGTGCTGTTCCACACCAGTTAGATTATTGCTCACATCGCAGTACAGCATGAGGGGGTGCTGCTCCACCGCAGTTAGATGATAGCTCACATCGCAATACAGCATGAGGGGGTGCTGTTCCACACCAGATAGATGATTGCTCACACTGCAGTACAGCATGACAGGGTACTGTTCTACACCAGTTAGATGATTGCTTACCCTGCAGTAAAGCATGAGGGGGTGCTGTTTCCACACCAGATAGATGGCTGCTCACACTGCAGTACAGTATGAGGTGGTGCTGTTCCACACCAGTTAGATGGCTGCTTACACAAAGTACATAATGAGGGGATGCTGTTCCACAAAATTTACATGGCTGCTCACACTGTAGTACAGCATGAGAAGGTACTGTTCCACACCTGTTAGATAGCTGCTCACACTGTAGTACAGCATGAGGGGTTACTGTTCCACATCAGTTAGATGGCTGATCACACTGCAGTACAGCATAAGGGGGTGCTGTTCCACACCAGTTAAATGGCTGCTCACATTGCATTACAGGATGAGGGGTTGCTGTTCCACACCAGTTAAATGGGTGCTCACACTGCAGTATGGTATGAGGGGGTGCTGTTCCACACCCGTTAGATGGCTGCTCACACTGCAGTGCAGCATGAGGGGGAGCTGTTCCACATCTATTAGATGGCTGCTCACACTGCAGTACAGCATGAGGGGGTGCTGTTCCACACCCGTTAGATGGCTGCTCACACTGCAGTACAGTATGAGGGGATGCTGATCCACACCTGTTAGATGGCTACTCACATCACAGTACATCATAATGGGGGTGCTGTTCCACACCTGTTAAATGGCTGCTACTACTGCAATACAGCATAATGGGGTGCTGTTCCACACCAGTTAGATGGCTGCTCACACTGCAGTACAGCATGAGGGGGTGCTGTTCCACACCTTTTAGATGGCTGCTCAATATGCAGTATATAATGAGGGTGTGCTGTTTCACAACAGTTAGATGGCTGCTCGCATTGCAGTGCAGCATGAGTGGGTGCTGTTCCACACCTGCTAGATGGTTGCTCATACTGCATTACAGCTTGAGGGGGTGCTGTTCCACACCAGTCAGATGGCTGCTCACACTGCAGTGCAGCATGAGGGGGTGCTGATCCACACCTGTTAGATGTCTACTCACATCGCAGTACATCATGAGGGGTTGCTGTTCCACACCTGTTAGATGGCTGCTCACACTGCAATACAGCATGACGGGGTGCTGTTCTACAACAGTTAGATGGTTGCTCACACTGCAATACAGCATGAGGGGGTGCTGTTCCACGCCTGTTAGATGGCTGCTCAAACTGCAGTACATAAAGAGGGTGTGCTGTTTCACACCAGTTACATGGCTGCTCAAACTGCAGTACAGCATGAGTGGGTGCTGTTCCACACCTGCTAGATGGCTGCTAACTCTGCAGTACAGCATGGGGGGGGGTATTGTTCCACTTCAGTTAAATGGCTACTCACATCGAAGTACAGCATGAGTGGGTGCTGTTGCACACCACTTTGATGGCTGCTCCCTCCGCAGCACAGCATTAGGGGGTGCTGTTCCACACCAGATAGATGGATGCTCACACTGCAGTACATCATGAGGGGGTACTATTCCACACCAGTTACATGGATGCTCACACTGCAGTATGGAATGAGGGGTGCTCTTCCACACCAGTCAGATGTCGGCTCACATCGCAGTACGGCATGAGGGGGTGCTGTTGCACACCAGTTAGATGATTGCTCACATCGCAGTACAGCATGAGGGCATGCTGTTTCACACCAGCTAGATGGCTGCTCACACTGCAGTGCAGCATGAGGGGGTGCTGTTCTACACCAATTAGATGGCTGCTCACACTGCAGTGTAGCATGATGTGGTGCTGTTCCACACCAGTTAGATTACTGCTCACATCAAAGTGGAGCATGAGGGACTGCTGTTTCACACCAGTTCGACGATAGCTCACATTGCAGTACAGCATGAGGGCATGCTGTTTCACACCAGCTGGATGGCTGCTCACACTGCAGTGCAGAATGAGGGGGTGCTGTTCTACACCAGTTAGATGGCATCTCATACTGCAGTGTACCATGAGATGTTGCTGTTCCACACCAGTTAGATTATTGCTCACACTGCAGAATGGCATGAGGGGTTGCTGTTCCTCACCAGTCACATATCGGCTCACATCGCAGTACAGCATGAGGGTGTGCTGTTCTACACCAGTTAGATGGCTGCTCACACTGCTGTGTAGCATGAGGTGGTGCTGTTCCACACCAGTTAGATTATTGCTCACACTGCAGAACGGCATGAGGGGTTGCTGTTCCTCACCAGTCACATGTCGGCTCACATCGCAGTACAGCATGAGGGGGTGCTGTTTCACACCAGTTAGATGATTGCTCCCATCGCAGTACAGCATGAGGGGGTGCTGTTTCACACCAGTAAGATGGCTGCTCACACTGCAGTCCAGCATGAGGGGATGCTGTTCCACACCAGTTAGCTGGCTGCTCACACTGCAGTGCAGCATGAGGGGGTGCTGTTCCACACCAGTTTGATGGCTGCTCACACCACAGTCCAGCATACAGGGATGCTGTTCCACATCAGTCAGATGGCTGCTCACACTGCAGTACAGTATGAGGGGGTGCTGTTCTACACCAGATAGAAGGCTGCTCACACCAAAGTACATGATGGAGGATGCTGTTCCACACCAATAACATGACTGCTCACACTGTAGTACAGCATGAGGGGGTACTGTTCCACACCAGTTCTATTGCTGCTCACACTGTATTATAGCATGAGGGTGTACTATTCCACATCAGTTAGATGGTTGCTCACACTGCAGTACAGCATGAGGGTTGCTGTTCCACACCAGTTAGATGGCTGCTCACACTGCAGTACAGCATGAGGGGGTGTTGTTCCACTTACGTTAGATGGCTATTCACATCGCAGTACACCATGATGGGGTGCTGTTCCACACCACTTCCATTGCTGCTCCCTCCGCAGTACAGAATTAAGGAGTGCTGTCCCACACCAATTATATATATGCTCACACTGCAGTACATCATGAGGGGGTATTTTTCCACACCAGTTAGATGGGTGCTCACACTGCAGTACCGCATGAGCGGGTGCTGTTCCTCACCAGTCAGATGTCAGCTCACATCGCAGTACAGCATGAGTGGGTGCTGTTTCACACCAGTTAGATGATTGCTCCCATTGCAGTACAGCATGAGGGGGTGCTGTTTCACACCAATAAGATGGCTGTTCACACTGCAGTCCAGCATGAGGGGGTGCTGTTCCACACCAGTTAGCTGGCTGCTCACACTGCAGTGCAGCATGAGGGGGTGCTGTTCCACATCAGTTAGATGGCTGCTCACACCACAGTCCAGCATGCGGGGATGCTGTTCCACACCAGATAGATGGCTGCTCACACTGCAGTACAGCATGAGGTGGTGCTGTTCCACACCAGTTAGATTATTGCTCACATCGCAGTACAGCATGAGGAGGTGCTGCTCCACCGCAGTTAGATGATAGCTCACATCGCAATACAGCATGAGGGGGTGCTGTTCCACACCAGATAGATGATTGCTCACACTGCAGTACAGCATGACAGGGTACTGTTCTACACCAGTTAGATGATTGCTTACCCTGCAGTAAAGCATGAGGGGGTGCTGTTTCCACACCAGATAGATGGGTGGTCACACTGCAGTACAGTATGAGGTGGTGCTGTTCCACACCAGTTAGATGGCTGCTTACACAAAGTACATAATGAGGGGATGCTGTTCCACAAAATTTACATGGCTGCTCACACTGTAGTACAGCATGAGAAGGTACTGTTCCACACCTGTTAGATAGCTGCTCACACTGTAGTACAGCATGAGGGGTTACTGTTCCACATCAGTTAGATGGCTGATCACACTGCAGTACAGCATAAGGGGGTGCTGTTCCACACCAGTTAAATGGCTGCTCACATTGCATTACAGCATGAGGGGTTGCTGTTCCACACCAGTTAAATGGGTGCTCACACTGCAGTATGGTATGAGGGGGTGCTGTTCCACACCCATTAGATGGCTGCTCACACTGCAGTGCAGCATGAGGGGGAGCTGTTCCACATCTATTAGATGGCTGCTCACACTGCAGTACAGCATGAGGGGGTGCTGTTCCACACCCGTTAGATGGCTGCTCACACTGCAGTACAGCATGAGGGGATGCTGATCCACACCTGTTAGATGGCTACTCACATCACAGTACATCATGATGGGGGTGCTGTTCCACACCTGTTAAATGGCTGCTACTACTGCAATACAGCATGATGGGGTGCTGTTCCACACCAGTTAGATGGCTGCTCACACTGCAGTACAGCATGAGGGGCTGCTGTTCCACACCTTTTAGATGGCTGCTAAATCTGCAGTATATAATGAGGGTGTGCTGTTTCACAACAGTTAGATGGCTGCTCACATTGCAGTGCAGCATAAGTGGGTGCTGTTCCACACCTGCTAGATGGTTGCTCATACTGCATTACAGCTTGAGGGGGTGCTGTTCCACACCAGTCAGATGGCTGCTCACACTGCAGTGCAGCATGAGGGAGTGCTGATCCACACCTGTTAGATGTCTACTCACATTGCAGTACATCATGAGGGGTTGCTGTTCCACACCTGTTAGATGGCTGCTCACACTGCAATACAGCATGACGGGGTGCTGTTCTACAACAGTTAGATGGTTGCTCACACTGCAATACAGCATGAGGGGGTGCTGTTCCACGTCAGATGGCTGCTCAAACTGCAGTACATAAAGAGGGTGTGCTGTTTCACACCAGTTACATGGCTGCTCAAATTGCAGTACAGCATGAGTGGGTGCTGTTCCACACCTGCTAGATGGCTGCTCACACTGCAGTACAGCATGAGGGGGGGGGTTATTGTTCCACTTCAGTTAAATGGCTACTCACATCGAAGTACAGCATGGGTGGGTGCTGTTGCACACCACTTTGATGGCTGCTCCCTCCGCAGCACAGCATTAGGGGGTGCTGTTCCACACCAGATAGATGGATGCTCACACTGCAGTACATCATGAGGGGGGACTATTCCACACCAGTTACATGGATGCTCACACTGCAGTATGGAATGAGGGGGTGCTCTTCCACACCAGTCAGATGTCGGCTCACATCGCAGTACGGCATGAGGGGGTGCTGTTGCACACCAGTTAGATGATTGCTCACATCGCAGTACAGCATGAGGGTGTGCTGTTTCACACCAGCTAGATGGCTGCTCACACTGCAGTGCAGCATGAGGGGGTGCTGTTCTACACCAATTAGATGGCTGCTCACACTGCAGTGTAGCATGATGTGGTGCTGTTCCACACCAGTTAGATTACTGCTCACATCAAAGTGGAGCATGAGGGACTGCTGTTTCACACCAGTTCGATGATAGCTCACATTGCAGTACAGCATGAGGGCATGCTGTTTCACACCAGCTGGATGGCTGCTCACACTGCAGTGCAGAATGAGGGGGTGCTGTTCTACACCAGTCAGATGGCATCTCATACTGCAGTGTAGCATGAGATGTTGCTATTCCACACCAGTTAGATTATTGCTCACACTGCAGTATGGCATTAGGGGGTGCTGTTCCTCACCAATCAGATGTCAGCACACATCGCAGTACAGCATGAGGAGGTGCTGTTGCACACCAGTTAGATGATTGCTCACATCGCAGTGCAGCATGAGCGTGTGCTGTGTCACACCAGCTAGATGGCTGCTCACACTGCAGTGCCGCATGAGGGTGTGCTGTTCTACACCAGTTAGATGGCTGCTCACACTGCAGTGTAGCTTGAGGTGGTGCTGTTCCACACCAGTTAGATTATTGCTCACACTACAGAATAGCATGAGGGGTTGCTGTTCCTCACCAGTCACATATCGGCTCACATCGCAGTACAGCATGAGGGTGTGCTGTTCTACACCAGTTAGATGGCTGCTCACACTGCAGTGTAGCATGAGGTGGTGCTGTTCCACACCAGTTAGATTATTGCTCACACTGCAGAACGGCATGAGGGGTTGCTGTTCCTCACCAGTCAGACGTCGGCTCACATCGCAGTACAGCATGAGGGGGTGCTGTTTCACACCAGTTAGATGATTGCTCCCATCGCAGTACAGCATGAGGGGGTGCTGTTTCACACCAGTAAGATGGCTGATCACACTGCAGTGCAGCATGAGGGGGTGCTGTTCCACACCAGTTAGATGGCTGCTCACACCACAGTCCAGCATACGGGGATGCTGTTCCACACCAGATAGATGGCTGCTCACCCTGCAGTACAGCATGAGGTGGTGCTGTTCCACATCAGTCAGATGGCTGCTCACACTGCAGTACAGTATAAGGGGGTGCTGTTCTACACCAGATTGAAGGCTGCTCACACCAAAGTACATAATGGGGGATGCTGTTCCACACCAATAACATGACTGCTCACACTGTAGTACTGCATGAGGGGGTACTGCTCCACACCAGTTCAATAGCTGCTCACACTGTATTATAGCATGAGGGTGTACTATTCCACATCAGTTAGATGGTTGCTCACACTGCAGTACAGCATGAGGGTTGCTGTTCCACACCAGTTAGATGGCTGCTCACACAGCAGTAGAGCATGCAGTGGTGCGGTCCCACCAGTTAGATGATTGCTCACACTGCAGTAGAGCATGAGGGGATGCTGTTCCACACAAGTTAGATGGCTGCACACACTGCTGTACAGCATGAGGAGGTACTGTTCCACTCCAATTTGATGGCTGCCCACACTGCAGTACAGCATGTAAGGGTGCTGTTCCACACCAGTTAGATGGTTGCTCACACTACAGTAAAGCATGATGGTGTGCTGTTCCACACCAGTTAGATGGCTACCCACACTGCAGAACAGCATGAGTGGGTGCTGTTCCACACCAGATAGATGGCTGCTCACACTGCAGTACAGCATGAGAGGGTGCTGTTCCACACCAGTTAGATGGCTGTGCCTACTGCAGTACAGCATGAGCGGGTGCTGTTCTACACCAGTTAGATGGCTGCCCACACTGAAGTACAGCATGAGTGAGTGCTTTTCCACACTAGTCAGATGACTTCTCACAACACATACAGCATGAGGGGGTGCTCTTCTACACCAGTTAGAAGTCTGCTCACACTGCAGTAATGCATGAGTGGGTACTGTTTCACACCGGTCAGATGGCTGCTCACACTGCAGTACAGTATGAGGGCGTGCTGTTCCACACCAGTTAGACGGCTGCTCACACCAAAGTACATAATGAGTGGATGCTATTCAACTCCAGTTACATGGCTGCTCACACTGTAGTACAGCATGAGGGGATACTGTTCCACACCAGATTGATGGCTGCTCACACTGCAGTACAGCATAAAGAGGAGCTGTTGCAGACCAGTTAGATGGCTGCTCACATCATAGTACAGCATGAAGGGTTGCTGTTCCACACCAGTTAGATGGCTGCTCACTCTGCAGTACAGCTAGAGGGGGTGCTGTTCCACACCAGTAAGATGTCTGCTCACACTGCAGTACAGCATGAAGGGGTGCTGTTCCACACAAGTTAGATTGCTGATCACACTGAAACATTCCCAAGACAAAGCAAAAAGATTACATACTACAGCAACAAACAACCATAGGTCCAGTGAAAAGAAAGAGAGGTAGATGCAAGCAGCAAGTTACCATGGTCAGTTTCCACAGATGTCAGCCACTATGCATAGCGCCAGGAATGTGCAGAGGGCAATAGAGACAGGGAGCAGTATGCCCAAGTGAAATGTAACAAGGAAAGGACTGTGCTGGTAAGGATGGGGACATATGGACATAAGAGACATAAGGATAAAGACCTACCTAAAATGGACATAAGGATGAAGACCTACCCAAAATGGACATAAGGATGAAAACCTACCCAAAATTCCTGGGAGTGGATGTAGGCAGATTGGTAGAGAAAAACAGTTAAAGAAAATTTAAAACCAGTTAAAGAGAAAGCAAAAAAAAATAAACAGCCAAGAAAAGTCTAATGTGTACAGTAACAGGGAGTATAATACATGTGATAAGAATGATGCGATTGTTAGTGACATTGCATGCACTATACAATCTACCAGCAGACCCCCAAAAGAAAAGGTTTGGCTGTAGAAGAGCTGGCATAAAAAAGGAAAGGAAAAAACAATAAGCAGTGGATAATGGCACAAAGTAGGAAAAAGGGAAGAGGAAGGATGCTGTGCTTTCCCACGTATGCTATTAACAAGAAACAAAATAAGGAAAGTAATGAAGGAAGAAGCGAGAAAATATTAGACGAATTCTAGGATAAAATTAAAGAAACAGTCAGAAGATGAGGAAGCATGCACTGAGGAGACAAAAAGGAAAGATTACATGCCGTCATGTGTAGGAAACAATAAACAGCACAAATATAGGAATCATGAAATCATGGAGATAGCACAGCTGATGAATAGAGACAACTCTCAGATAAGTAGAAGAACTCAAAATACAATACAGCCTTGCAGCCCAAGAGGGGTGGATACAGAGAACATTTTGGGAAGTGTGGATGAAACAGAAGTCAAAAGACAGGAAGGGGTATAAGGAAACAGGATGCCATCTCATATGACACCATGGGGAAACTGGGAAAAACTGCAGAAAAGAAAAGAAGGAATGATAAACAAGACAGATGAATGAGGACAAGAAAACAAAAGGAGTGCAAGAAAGAAGACGGATGAATCATGATACAGGAAATAAAAATACTGGATGAAATGGAAAAGATACAGAGGATGGGGAATCAACAACTTAGATAATGCATAGTTGGTATTACACCCCAAAAGGACTGAAGAAAGAGACTGACGAAGGAAGGCAAGAAGGAAAACAGCAATTGCCAGAGGTAATCCATCCATGTGTACAGGGACTGTGAAGGGATAATCTATCCATATGTACAAGGAATCTGAAGGGATAATCCATCCATGTGTACAGGGACTGTGAAGGGATAATCCATCCATGTGTACAGGGACTGTGAAGGGATAATCTATCCATGTGTACAGGGACTCTGAAGGGATAATCCATCCATGTGTACAGGGACTGTGCAGGGATAATCCATCCATATGTACAAGGAATGTGAAGGGATAATCCATCCATGTGTACAGGGACTGTGAAGAGATAATCCATCCATGTGTACAGGGACTGTGAAGGGATAATCTATCCATGTGTGCAGGGACTGTGAAGGGCTAATCCATCCATGTGTACAGGGACTGTGAAGGGATAATCCATCCATGTGCGCAGGGACTGTGCAGGGATAATCCATCCATGTGTACAGGTAAATTGATATATGTGCAGTAACAGAAACCTGGTTTAAGGCTTCACAGAGCACCCTAGCACTACCAGGCTACAACTCATACTATACATTTTGGCCAAAGAACCCGGACCAAAATACAAAAGGCAGGGGTGTATCCATATTCATCAAGGATACCCACACCTCCAGGTTAGTGACACAGCACGATGCTTCAGAGACTATCCATGTGCAACTAACAATGGGCAAAACTCCTTTTTTGTTTAACCACATTCCATTTCATGTCTTCCATATCACTTACATCTGAGGCTTCTTCTTTGGTTGTTTTTTAATTCTTCATTATTACATTCTTGCTTTTCTTGCTCACCTTCTAGAGCATTTATCTGTACTAGTCCTAGTTGTGTATCTACAACCTCCAATTCTTTCTCTGCATGATTATTAACTTGTTTCTGATTTGTTTTTACATCTATAGTTTCAGACTAGATCTCTTCACATTCTATACCTAGTTGTCCTATTTTTTACATTTGTAACATCTTAACTCACAAGTCTTCATATCATGTCCCATTTTCCACATATATAACATTTTTTGACAATTATTCATCAGGTGATCTGGTTTGCCACAAAGAAAACACATTAGGTTGACCCCAATATCTCACCATATCTTTGCCCCCTTCCACATTTATAATGCTAAGAATGTGCATATTGTTTTTCTACATTCAGTATCACAAGACAGTCCCATGTCCCAGTCCATAGGCCTCTTTTATCACACACTTTTGAAATTTCTAATACAGATTTAAATAAGTATAATATATTTCCTTTTAAAGTCTCTTTTTCTAAACTGTACATGGATCTTTTTCCTTTGTCTATTAATAAAAAGTCTTTAAAACATACTAGTTTCAAGGGAAACAGCCTTTTTTTCATTTTCCTCTAAAGTTTCTCCATCAGTTGACCATTTTCTAAAATAATGTCACAATGTCTATTTATTTACATGTATAAATGCCCTTACCGCACTTGCCTTAGTTCCTAAAGGTGCAATTATTTCATCCCGTACCTTTTATCTATCCACTTCATTATCTTCTTTCTTTCTTTTATATTCTTACTGTCAACAAATTCATTTTTAAGAGTATCTTTCTTCCCTTCCAATTCTTTTTTCACTCTTCTCTTTATTGTTACTGCATATGACTTCTTCACCATAGATTCTACTTGTTCACCATCATCTTGCTGTATTTTGTCCAATTTCACCCCAGGAAATATCCTTGCCCCTTTCTGGTTCAGTCATTTTTGCCAAGCCCATAAGTAAATTATTCCACAACCTTCCCAAATAGAGGGTCTCTCCCAAATGAAGGGTTGAAAGAACACATTTGTGTTGAATCTTCTTCCCTAAAAAGTTTCTGATGAAAAAAATCCTGAGAATCCATCACAGGTACAGCCATCTTTTCTTGTTCTGCCACAGAAAGCTCTTGAGAAGGGTTGAATGCCCTCATATCATTACTGTTTATGGCTCCTTCCTTTAAGGGCTTGCCCACCACTCATTGTTTTGCTTCTCCAACATTACATCTTTGCTTCTCATCTCCTTTTCTCCTTTTACCATACATGATTCACATTTTTAATCTAGCACATTACTATTTTTAAAAGACTCCATCTCTTCTCCCAGCTTCTCCAAGCCACCTGCATGCTCAGACCAGAAGCTGGAAGTGCTACCGCAAATAGTGTCCATGTATGAAAAGAGTTGGGCAAGTTCCCCAATGTCCTGGCCAAATTTCCCCTAGTAATATAAATGCCATCTTGAGTCTGTCCTGAAAGCAGGGTACTAGCCTAGTGGGACTAACCCATTCAACAAAGGATCAATAGATACATTAATTTGTATACATGGTCAAACTACAAAAGGGATCATTGGGGGAAATTATTCATTTTGGTGTCATTTGAGTACTTGTGCATGCAGGGGCAAATTACTGAAGGAATCACTGGAGTTTGGTGTAAGTGAAGAGCTTGTCCATACATGGACATATTGCTGATGGAATATTGGGACAAGTCATTAATTTATTTGTCAGTGAAGTGTTTGTGCATATGTGATGAGACTGCTGGGGATCGCAGGGAACAAACATTTATTTAGTGTCGTTTTAGAGTTTATGCATACATAGTCAAACTACTGAAGGGGTAAATGGAAACTAAAGGAATCAAGCCTTTGCACAACTGGACCACTGGAAACAATTCATTAACAGCTCCTTAATCTTCTAAGCCAAGTACCAGATGAATGAAGTCATTTAAAAAAAAAAAAAATATATATATATATATATATATATATATATATTATTTATTTTATTTTATTTTATTTTACATTTGTTGACCGGGCTAGTCTAGCTGGATACATGTCCATTTTCAGTAGAGGCCCGGGGAGAAAAGCTCCACAGATAAGACAATACAGAATACATTTACAAATGGTATAGGTTGGCATGAAAAACAAACAAAGTGAAAACGCCATTAGAATAACATATTTATAAAGTAACAATCAGTAATATTATACAGATAAATACTAGGTCGGCGACCAATTGAAGTCACAGGGAAGAGTTGCGATCGCTGATGCAGGGTAAATGCAGCAGCGGCTAGTCTGGTTTAGGACATGGGCATAACCATTCAGACTTAAGAAATATTTTGAGGTGAGTTTTGAATTGATTAATCAAGGTCATTAGTCTGAGGCTATTGGGTAGAGAGTTCCATAGCTTTCCAATGGAATTGGCATATAGAGCATCACCTCCAGAGTTATTAGATTTAATGGTTAGAACTTGAACACTATTAGCTGACCTGAGTGATTTTAGGTTAGAGTAGGGGGTAAGGATATTGCACAAAGAGGGGGTTCTGTCCGGTTGGTTGATTATTTTGAAAGCCTCTGTAAGTTGTTTGAGTTTGCGGAGGTTGGGGAGTTCGAGCCATCCGAGGTTATTTAGGTTGAGGCAGTGGTGAGTACGATACGGGGTTCCTGTTATAAATCTAGCTATATGATTATAGGCAACAGATACCAGTGGGAAAATATTAATTTTACTGCCATGTGCTTGTGCATACATGGACAAAACACTGAAGGGATAATTGGGAGAATTCATTAATTTTGGTGTCAGTGAAATGCTTGTGCATATATGAAAAAATACTGAAGGGATTGTTGGGGGAAATTTTTCATTTTGGTGTCATTTAAATGCTTGTGCATACATGGACAGACTACTGAAGGGATTCTTGGGGATATCATTCACTTACATGACAGTGAAGTGCTTGTGCATACATGGTCAAATTACTGAAATAATTGTTAAGTGAGATTATTCATTTGGTTATTATTTTGTAACAATTACTTTTTTATGTACTTTTTTAACTTTTTGCACATTTTATCAGCTACTATTTTTATCTGTTATTACTCTTAAAGTATGTATGTATGTATTATTATTTCTATTTTTATTTTTGGAGCTTTTCTCCCTGGGCCTCTTCTGAAAATGGACATGCATCCAGCTAGACTAGCCCAGTCAACAAATGTAAAATAAAAAATAAATAAAAAATAAATAATTAATGTGCGCATGGTCAAACTACTGAAGGAATCATTAGGGAGAATAATTTATTTTGGAGCCATTTGAGTGCTTGTACATACATGAATAAACTGCTGAAGGGATCATGTGGGGAAGTGATTCATTTTGGTGTAAGTGAAATGCCTATGCAAACATGAACAAACTACTCAAGGGAACATTGGGGAAATCGTTTGTTTATGTGTCACTGAAGTACTTGTGCATACATCATCAAACTACTGAAGTGATCACAGAGGACAATAATTTATTTAGTGCCATTTTAGAGCTTGTGCATACCTAGTGGAACTACTGAAGAGGTCACTTGGGGAACTTATTAATTTTGGTGTTAGTGAATTGCTTGCTCATACATGGTGAGATTGGTGAAGGGATCATTGGGGAAAATATTAATTTTACTGCCATGTGCTTGTGCATACATGGACAAAACACTGAAGGGATAATTGGGAGAATTCATTAATTTTGGTGTCAGTGAAATGCTTGTGCATATATGAAAAAATACTGAAGGGATTGTTGGGGGAAATTTTTCATTTTGGTGTCATTTAAATGCTTGTGCATACATGGACAGACTACTGAAGGGATTCTTGGGGATATCATTCACTTACATGACAGTGAAGTGCTTGTGCATACATGGTCAAATTACTGAAATAATTGTTAAGTGAGATTATTCATTTTGGTTTCATTTGGGTACTTAGGCATACATGGACAAACTGCTGAAGTGATTGCTGGGGAAATTAATTCATTTAGTTTGAGTTCACTGCTTCTGCATAC
>NC_056746.1:1336963696-1336968696 GCF_019279795.1 Protopterus annectens | reverse complement strand
TCCAATTCGTGACACTCCAGTAAGGTTCAAAATAGACACTAGGGAAGACGTAACTGCAATGTCACATTATGCATCTGGAAATGGTTAGAGCCTGTCAGAACAGACAGGAGTGTAAACAGACCAACTAATGTTGGGCAGGTACATTTGAACAACCACCCCACTGACAGAGACAAAGTTATTGCTAAAGACCCTACATATGAGAGCGCTGAACAAAGTGAGCAAATGGGCCAAATCTGTCTACAAATATTTGAATCACAAAAGATGTAAGGTTTATCCCTTGCCTGACTTGAATCCAGGTCAGTTTGATTATATCAGGTTAGGCAGGGACAATAGACAACAGATGAGGTGTTGCCAATTTCACATAACTGAAATAACATGTAATATAAACTAAAAATGGAGGTAAGTAAAGTAAAAATGAAGACATTTTCTAGCCATTCATAAAATGTCCAGATAAGCAGATATTTGTCACAACCAGCTGAGCAAATGCCATGCCCAAAAAAATCTAAAGAAGTGACCAGTTGCACTCCATCCATAACATACATATTGCCTAAAAGTGACACGTTGCCCAAAGTGGACCCATTAAATAATAGTAACCTGTCAAAGATGACAAGTCTCCAATATCCACAGTCTATTTCAGTTACTTTCCAAGGGCATAAGATAATGGTTCTAATGATGTATCAAGACCTGGGATGGTTATAGAAAAGATAACTAGTAAAATGACTGCTAACTTGGGCTTTAGACCAGTTGTTTCACATTAGGAAGGTTTGTGGTCTGCACTGTTGTGGCAGGACAGGAAGCTTACATCCTTCTGAGTTGGGAGTTGCTGATTGAAGGCTTAGTTTCTGTTCTAAAGTGTATTAGTTCTGGTTTAAGCACTTGGGCTTTGGGACAGTTTTTTTACATTAAGAAGGTGTGGTCTGCACTCTTGTGGGAGGCTTGATTCTGCCCTTCTGAGCTGGGAATTTCTGGTCACAGGCTTATTGTGCCTGCTTATTTGAACTGTTTCTTTCTGAAATTGGTGTGCCTTGTTGCTGCAGCATAGACCAGATTCAGGCCTGCTGAATCTAGCTTTGTTTGTATAACATGAGCACTGACCCAGGCCATCTTTTTTTGGAGAAGGTCCCCCTGCACCCTAGCAGCAGGAGTGTGCAGTTAGAACTTGTCTGATTGAAGACTGCTGGAGCAGGGCTAAGTTTTGAGCTTTTTTCTGGTTAATTGGGTAACTTGTTTAAATCATTTGTTCGTTTTCTATTGTTTTATATATATATATATATATATATATATATATATATATATATATATAGATATATGTATATATAAATAAATTGCATTCTATTCATCTGCTTTTACTGTATTTGTGTTTCTTCCTACTTTATTACTAGTGGCATTGACTACAACTCTGATCTGAGATATATAACAATAAGTATCCTTTTCTGTGCATTTAAAGAGTTTTTTGATTGCATCTGCTTTATTTTCTGGAAAAAAAAACAAGAAAATATACTTGTTTCCCACCTTTCTAAGCTAGTATAGTCCAGTTTTCAGGTTAAGTGCTGAATTCAGGGCTGTGTTACAAATCTCTGTGTTTGCCCATACCTTATTTGGATAGAAAGAAGTTTCTCTGTTCACCTGTGAGAGAGGGGAGTTTTGAGCAGCCTATCTATCGCTGGAGGAGTGGTTTCAACCCAGAAATTAGTAGTTTATTGGCCATTTTGGGCTAATTTCTATCTCTTTCATTTCCCTGCTATAAATACCACATTTGCCTGGTTTTGCACGCCAGGCAGCGCCAGCTAGCTAGGGCATAACTATTCCCGGCTCCACAAAGTCTCCTCTTCAATTTTTCCCTTAGAACTAGACAAACTTTCAACTTAAGCACTCAAGCCATTCATTTCTCAGCTCAGCACTTGCTGAAAACACATAACAAGCACTTATAAACTCTAGCACTAGACCCTCCTATACTGTATAGAAGGACAAGGCTCTCTATCCAACCTTACCAGCCATTCAGTAAAACAGTTCACTGTACCTATCCAGGCATGTCCAAAGGACAGTTTAAGGTGTACTCTCCAGTCCTACTGGTGAATCTGGGCATTTTGAGGCAATGTTACAACTGCCTCATGTACACAGACAACCCACTCCTCCTACCACCAAACACTAATACATGCAAGAGATGCAATTATACAGCTAAACTGGAGGCTAAGCTCTCAAAACCCAAGGCTGGATCAGACAGTCAAGAGGAGAAGGGAAATACTTGCATTACACCACCAGTCTCACATAGACCCATTAAACCAGCACTGGCAAAAACACACATAAATACATGAAAACATACTCGGAGGCTCTAAATAAAAATCTGCAAAAGCAACAGAGACCTCCAAAGCAGACATCCAAGTAACCTCCACCCCCCAACACAAATCATGAAACACATACTTCACAAAACCAGTGTGCCATGCAATCACAGCCCTTAAGGCAAAATAACACACCAAACATACTAGTTATAAGTGATTCTATAGTCAGGCACACTGACGTCCCACTCACTAGGCTGAATAAGGAGAAGGTTACTGTTAGCTGCCTGTTAGGTGCCAGGATCCGCCACATAACACAAACACTCAGGTCACTGCAGAGCAAGTACAACTATGACTCTGTCATTGTCCATGTTGGTGTGAATGACCTGAGCCGTACCTCCCTGGACTACATGAAAAGAGACATGGAAGAGCTCTCTGATCTTGTAGCCCAGGTCGGTATGACCCTGACCCTGAGTGGCATCCTGCCCTCACCAAGAATGATACCACAGTATAAAGAAAAAATTATTAATTTCAACAACTGGCTAAGTTTCTGGTGTCATTCAAAGGGGATTCAGTGTCTATCTGCCTGGGATGACATGCTCGACAGCCACGCTGCTTCGCTAGAGACGGCTTGCACCTGTCACCCTTAGGCTTTTGAATACTGGCCAAGGCTCTTCCACCCCCATAGTGCCTTTTTTAGACAAGGCTCAAAAGACAAACCCACCTCCATAAATACCACAAGTAACAAAAAACTGAGGGTAATGCTACTCAATGCCAGAAGTCTAAACCTCAAAATGCACGCAGTTGAGGCACTCCTCAGTATGGAGAAACTCGATATATATGCAGTAACAGAAACCTGGTTTAAGGCTCCAGAGAGCACCCCAGCACTACCAGGCTACAACTCATACCATACATTTCGGCCAAAGAACCCAGACCGAAATACAAAAGGCGGGGCCGTATCCATATTCATCAAGGATACCCACACCTCCAGGTTAGTGGCACAGCACGATGCTTCAGAGATCATCCACATGCAACTAACAATGGGCAAAACTGCAGTTCAAATTGTAGCTTGCTACAGATCACCCACCATGTCCCAGGACTCCCATTCCGCATTTCTGGAAACACTGGGAAATATAAAGGTCCTACCAAACACCCTAATATTGGGTGATTTCAATTACCCAAACATTAATTGGGAGAACTACTCAAGTACTAACTCCCTTGCCCAACATTTCCTAGAATTTATAAACTCAAACACCCTGGATCAACTGGTCAACACTCACACCAGAGGTGACAGCATATTGGACCTGGTCATCACCAACATGGGCGATCGGTGCTCCACAATGGAGGTCAACCCCTCACTGGTTAGATCTGACCATAAACAAATCACTTTGGATATCCACATTCCGCCCCCACCCCCAGACAAGGAAACCACCATGAAAAACTTTTCAAAAACAAGCTTCACGTTACTTAAGACCAAGGTGGAAAGTTTCAAAGCCCCCATGCTAAAGGATAACATTGTCCAAGCTGCAAAATCCTTTACTAATGCATTCTACGGGCACCTACAAGAATGCATGGATCATGCTATTCCCAAGAAAAACCAAGACTCACTCCTCTAAGAAAAGGAAGCCAGTCTGGTGGACTCCGGCCATAAACAAGCTATACAATAGAAGGAGGAAACTAGTACAGAAAAGAGTAAAATCCCAAGAAGGGAAGACATCCCTGATCAGTATCAGCAAGAAACTACGATCCCTCATAAAATCATCCAAGGCGAGTTTCAAAAGAAAAATCGCCAAGGACTCCAAAGATAACCACAAGGCATTCTGTAGCTATGTCAAGAATCTAAGTGGCAATGCTCAGATCTGCTTGGAGTTTGTGCAGAATGGTATAAAATACACTGAACCATCCGATATTGTCAACATCCCCGCAAACTTCACCCCCAAAAGGGCCCATAACCATACCAGAAGAATGTAGAGCTCCTGAAATCATAGACACTCAGGTTAAAACAGCCCTCTCCAAAGCCAAAAACACAGCATCAATTGGACCGGATGGTGTCCCAATCTGTGTCCTACATGAGTTCAAAGACAAACTAAGCCCTCATCTAAATGTACTGTTCAGACTCAGCCTCTCCACAGGTTACGTACCCATAGAGTGGCACACAGCAACGGTTATTCCGCTTCACAAAGGTGGAGCCACAACAGACTCCAGGAACTATCGCCCTATAATACTGACTAGCTTGGTCTGCAAGGCTATGGAGCGCATCATCATGGAACTCATTAACAGAGACATTGCGAACCTCCAAACACTGGACCCTACCCAGTTCGGCTTTGTTAGGGGCAGATCATGCCTCCTAAACCTGGTGGACTTCTTTGAGACAGTTACCAAGGCTATAGACAAGGGAAAGGTGGTACACACAGCCTACCTAGACCTCGCAAAGGCCTTTGACACCATTCCCCATTCTGGTATTATAGACAAGCTCACCAGCCTGAACATAAACCCCTATGTCACAAGATGGGTTGCCAACTGGCTCATGGACAGAACCCACATGGTAAGAGTTGTGGGAGCTAGGTCTGACTCTAAACAGGTTACAAGTGGCATTCCCCAGGGCTCAGTCTTAGGACCTCTCCTGTTTGGCATATACTTCCCAGAGGTACAGGCAAGCACAGGAGGACTATGGCTGACCAAGTTCGGCGACGACTGCAAACTAAGGGCTATAATTGACTCTCC
>NC_056746.1:1336938696-1336958696 GCF_019279795.1 Protopterus annectens | reverse complement strand
GGTGTGAATGACCTGAGACTTACCTCCCTGAACTACATGAAAAGAGGCATGGAGGAGCTCTTGGATGATGTAGCCCAGGCAGGTATGACCCTAACCTTGAGTAGCATCCTGCCATTGCCCAGAATTATACCACAATACAAGGACAAAATGACTGACTTCAACAATTGGCTAAGCTTCTGGTGTCATTCTAAGGGGATCCAGTATCTGTCTGCTTGGGACGACATGATTGACAGACCACAATGCTTTGCCAGAGATGGCCTGCACCTGTCGCCCCTGGGATTCTGGATACTGGCCAAGGCTCTTGCCACCCCTATAGTGCCTTTTTTAGGCAAGGATCAAATGACAAACTCACCACTGTAGCAGGTATAAGCAAGAAAATGCTGAGGGTAATGCTACTCAATGCTAGAAGTCTAAACCTCAAAATGCACTCACTCAAGGCACTCCTTAAAATGGAGAACATCGACATCTGTGCAGTGACAGAGACCTGGTTCAAGGCTCCAGGGAGCACCCCTGCATTACCAGGCTATAACTCATACTACACCTTTCGGCCACCTAACCTGAACCAAAACACTAAAGGAGGAGGTGTGTCCATATTCATTAAGGATATCCACACCTCCAGGCTAGTTGCTCAACATAATGCATCAAAAAGTATCCAAGTGCAACTAACACTGGGCAAGAATGCAATCCAGGTTGTAACTTGTTACAGATCTGCAGCCATGCCCCAGGAGGCCCACTCCACGTTTCTTGATATACTAGGTAATATCAAGGTACAGCCCAATACCCTAATAAAGGGTGATTTCAACTACCCCACCATCAACTGGGAAAACTACTCATGTACTAACTCATTTGCTCAATGCTTTATGGAATTCATAAATTCCAACATCCTGGATCAGCTTGTCCATACCCCCACCAGGGGCAGCAATATCCTGGACCTGGTCGTTACCAATATGGGTAACCAATGTTCCACACCAGAGGTCAACTCCTCGCTGGTCAGAGATGACCACAAGCTAATCACCCTAGACATCAATATCCCACCCCCAACCCTCATTAAGGAAACCACCATAAAAAACTTCTCCAAAGCCAACTTCATGCTTCTTAAGACAGAAGTGGCAAGCTTCACAGCACCTATACAAATGGAAAATAAAGGTACCACTGCTGAATCCTATACAAATGAACTGTATGAGCACATACATGAGTGCATGGATCATGCCATCCCCAACAGAACCAAGACACTATCCTCCAAAAAAAGAAATTCAATCTGGTAGTGCCTTGCCATAAACAAACTCTGCAACAGAAGGAAGAAGCTGTTGCAAAAAAAGAGTAAAATCCCCTGATTGCAGGAACTCCCTGGTTAGCCTCAGTAAGATGCTGAGATCCCTCATAAAATCCTCCAAAGCTAGTTACAAAAATAAAATCGCAACTGATTCTAAAGCCAACCACAAAGCATTCTACAGCTATGTCAAGAATCTCAATGGTGACACTCAGATCTGCTCTGAGCTACAGCATAATGGCACTAGATATACAGAACCAACTGATATTGCCAACATCCTGGCAGATAGGTTCAGTGCAAACTTCACCCCCCCCCTCACCCCCTCCCCAAAGGGCCCATCACTATATTGGAAGAATGCAAAGCCCCTGTAATCATGGCTGCACAAGTAAAGACCGCACTCTCCAAAGCCAAGAACACAGCATCCATGGCACCTGACCACATCCCAGGCTGCATTCTGCATGAACTACAGAATGAACTGGCACCCAACCTAAGTACCTTGTTCAGTCACAGCCTCACTTCAGGCTTTGTGCCTACTGAATGGTGCACAGTGACAGTTATCCCAATGCACAAAGAGGACGCCACCATGGAGCCTGAGAACTACCTCCCCATTAGCCTGATGAGCCTGGTCTGCAAGGCCATGGAACATATCATCTTGGAACTTATAAACAACGACATAGGTTACCTCCAAACTCTGGACCCCATTCAGTTTGGGTTTCTAAAAGGTAGGTCATGTCTCCTAAACCTGATTGACTTCTTTGAAGTAGTCACCAGAGCTGTGGACGAGGGTAAGATGGTGCACAAAGCCTATCTTGACCTCACTGAGGCTTTTGACAAAATCCCCATCTCTGGAATTATAGATAAACTCACTAGACTGGGCATAAATCCCTATGTCACAAGATGGGTGGCCAACTGGCTCACTGACAGAACCCACACAGTGAAAGCACCCGACTCCAAATCCAATTTCAGACCAGTGGCAAGTGGAGTACCACAGGGCTCAGTCCTAGGCCCTCTCCTTTTTGGCATCTACTTCTCAGAAGTCCAGGCTAATACAGCGGGTCTTTGGCTAACAAAGTTCACAGATGACTGCAAACTAGGTTCCATAATAGAATCGCCTAATGATGTGGACATTCTACAAAGGGGCCTCACTGAGACTGATGCTTGGTGTCAAAGTCATGGCCTCAAGCTCAATGCCAAGAAGTGCATTGTCACCCCCTTTGGGAAAAACACTGTACCCATGAATTACCACATAGGTGGTAGCCTACTAAACACCGAACGTGTGATAAGAGACCTCAGGACACAGGTGGACAGTAGTCTTTCCTTTGATAATCACATGGGCACAGTAGTCAGAAAGTCTTTCTACAGGGCACACCTCATCACAAAGGGGTTCACCTTCAGAAAAAAAGAGGTCATTGTTCCTCTGTACTCATCCCTCACCAGACCCATTATAGAGTACAACACCCTGTTTGGCATTTACCTTGCAAGACATCTGCAACAACTAGAAAGACCACAGAAATACCTCACTAAGAGGATTACTGGCCTCAAACAGATGCCATATGCAGACCATCTCAAAAACTCCAGCCATACACAGACCATCTCAAAAACTCCAGCTCTACTCCACCGCTTATCGCCTACTCAGAGGTGACCTCTGCCTAACATACAAAGTCATGTCAAACCCAGATGTAAACAATATAAACTATGCCTCAGGTAAAAATCACACTCTCCAAAGCCAAGAACACAGCATCCATGGGACCAGACAACATCCCAGGCTGCGTTCTACACGAACTACAAAACAAACTGGCACCCCACCTAAGTACCATATTCAATCATAGCCTCACCTCAGGCTTTGTGCCTGCTGAATGGCGTACATTAACGGTTATCCCACTCCACAAGGGGGGAGCCACCACTGACCTCGGGAACTACCGCCCCATTAGCCTGACGAGCCTGGTCTACAAGGCCATGGAACGTATCATCATGGAACTTATAAACAAAGACATTGGTAATCTCCAAACTCTTGATCCTACCCAGTTTGGGTTTGTAAAAGGCAGATCATGTCTCCTAAACCTGATAGACTTCTTTGAAGCCGTCACCAGAGCCGTAGGCGAGGGTAAGGTGGTTCACACAATCTACCTAGATCTCGCCAAGGCTTTCGGCACCATCCCCCACTCTGGAATTATAGATAAACTCACTAAACTAGGTATAAATCCCTATGTCACAAGATGGGTTGCCAAATGGCTCACTGACAGAACCCACACTGTAAAAGTAGCAGACTCCAAATCCAACTTCAGACCAGTGACAAGTGGAGTACCACAGGGTTCAGTCCTGGGTCCTCTCCTGTTTGTTATCTACTTCTCTGAAGTACAGGCTAACACAGAAGGTCTTTGGCTAATGAAGTTCACAGATGACTGCAAACTAGGAGCCATAATCAAAACTCCTAATGATGTGGACATCCTACAAAAGGGCCTCACTGAGACAGATGCCTGGCGTCAAAGCCATGGCCTCAAGCTCAATGCCAAAAAGTGCATTGTCATCTCCTTTGGTAAAAACTCTGTACCCATGAACTACAACATAGGTGGCAGTATACTTAACACCGAAAGTGTGATAAGAGACTTTGGGACACAGGTAGACAGTAGTCTCTTCTTTGATAATCACATCGCCACAGTAGTCAGGAAATCCTTCTATGTGGCACACCTCATCATAAAAGGTTTCTCATCCAGAAAAAAAGAGGTCATTGTTCCCCTCTACTCATCACTCATTAGACCCATTATAGAGTATAACGCCCCTTTTGGTATGTACCTCACAAGACATCTACAACAACTGGAAAGGTCACAGAAATACCTCACAAAGAGGATTACTGGCCTCAAACAGATGCCTTATTCAGACCATCTCAAAAAACTCCAGCTTTACTCCATCGCATATCGCCTACTCAGAGGTGATCTCTGCCTAACATACAAAGCTATGTCAAACCCAGAGCTGTTGGACATGCTCCACTTAAAGAAATCCCAATCCCCCTGAGCTATACGCTCTAGGGACCTAAACCTTGTCACAACAATAAACAGAACATGCCGGAGGGATAGATTCCTGTCCCAGAGACTTCCCATACTCGAGAATAAACTACCTATCTATATCAAACAAAGCTCCTCATTAGCACTCTTCAAGAAAAATCTTGATGATTGGATGGGAAATAGGAAATTCACCCCTGGGATCACCTCTGTGGCTCTGCTCGACAGTGGCACAGGAAAATAATTTTCTTGGGTGGCAAAAGCCAGGGTACCATTTTGGCTGGGCTTGTATAGGCCCCAGGGCTGATAGCCTAGTACCTACCTATGAACCTATAAACCTGTGAAGATCTGTTGGACATGCTGCACTTAAATAAACCCAATCCCTCCGAGCCACATGCTCCAAGGGACCTAAACCTTGCCACCACAATAAACAGAACATGCTGGAGGGATAGATTCCTGTCCCAGAGACTTCCCATGCTCTGGAACAGACTACCCATTCATGTCAAGCAAAGCTCCTCATTAGCCCTCTTTAAGAAAAATCTCAACAATTGGATGGGAAATAGGAAATTCACCCCGGGGATCACTTCTGTGGCTCTGCTAGACAGGGGCGCAGGAAAATAACTTTCTTGGGTGGTGAAAGCCAGGGAACTTTTTTGGTTAGGCTTATATAGGCCCTAGGACCAATAGCCTAGTACCTACCTATGAACCTATGAACCTATGATTAACATGGTATGTTCCATAGATGTGAATGATTAAGATGGTATGCTCCATAGAAGTGAATGATTAAGATGGTATGCTCCATAGAAGTGAATGATTAAGATGGTATGCTCCATAGAAGTGAATGATTAAGATGGTATGCTCCATAGAAGTGAATGATTAAGATGGTATGCTCCATAGAAGTGAACAGCATGTCCCTGTCTTGCTCATAATATCATGCAGCTATGATACCTGTTTTATAAACCAGTATCTAATTCTCTAAACAGCTCATTATTTCTCATTCAGCTTGGTAATACAACAGAATGTCATGCAATGAACATGAATAGCTAGTCTCTTTGTAAAACATATACCCATAATCTTTTCAGGTACTTACTCTTAAATTAATTGCTTTGAAATTGATAATAGAATTAATGGCAAAAAAACTATAAGTACAAACTGTAGTTCTTGTCCAATGGTTGAAGGAAGGATGATCCTGAAGCACTGCTACATGAGGAATATTTTCCATTATCCCTAATATATAGTGACTGTAGAGTTCATTATATTTAGAGTAAGGATACAAGCAGTGCAGGTTCTTTTCCACCTTTGGTTTCTTAGTTGTAAAATTGGGTTAAGTTGCATATGCCATCAAGTACACATTTCTGGAGCTTTTTTGTGGTACCTGTCATGAGGCTGTTGCGTATTACTTCTGATACAGTTATCTAATACTGTGCTGTTACTGGAACATGGTTTAAATCGTACTGCACCTGTCATGAGTCTGTCACGTATTACTTCTGATGTAGATCCCTAATAACATGCCATTACTGAGACATGGTTTAAATCATACTGTACCTGTTGTGAGCCTGTCACATGTTACTTCTGATGTAGCCCCCTAATAACATGCCATTACTGAGACATAGTTTAAATCGTACGGTACCTGTCATGAGCCTGTCACATATTACTTCTGATGTAGGCCCCTAATAACATGCCATTACTGAGACATGGTTTAAATCGTACTGTACCTGTCATGAGCCTGTCACGTATTACTTCTCATGTAGCCTCCTAATAACATGCCATTACTGAGACATGGTTTAAATCATACTGTACCTGTCATGAGCCTGTCACGTATTACTTCTGATGTAGACGCCTAATAACATGTCATTACTGAGACATGGTTTAAATCATACTGTACCTGTCATGAGCCTCTCATGTATTACTTCTCATGTAGCCCCCTAATAACATGCCATTACTGAGACATGGCTTAAATCATACTGTACCTGTCATGAGCCTGTCACATATTACTTCTGATGTAGCCCCCTAATAACATGCCATTACTGAGACATAGTTTAAATCATACTGTAACGGTCATGAGTCTGTCACATATTACTTCTGATGTAGCCCCCTAATAACATGCCATTACTGAGGCATAGTTTAAATTGTACAGTACCTGTCATGAGCCTGTCACATATTACTTCTGACGTAGACCCCTAATAACATGCCATCATTACTGAGACATGGTTTAAATCGTTCTGTACCTGTCATGAGCCTGGCACGTATTACTTCTCATGTAGCCCCCTAATAACATGCCATTACTGAGACATGGTTTAAATCATACAGTACCTGTCATGAGTCTGTCATGTGTTACTTCTCATGTAGCCCCCTAATAACATGCCATTACTGAGACATGGTTTAAATCGTTATGTATCTGTCATGAGCCTGTCATGTATTACTTCTGATGTAACTCCTTAATACTGTGCTGTTACTCAGACATGGTTTAAATCTTACTGTACCTGTCATGAGCATGTCACGTATTACTTCTGATGTACCTCCTAAATATTGAAAAGTTCTTTTGGATTCTGGATTGCTTTAGCTTATTGGTACATAGGCTGTGAGTCAGTTTTTGGAACAATTGCTCTCAAGAATCACTTCTACATTTTATCCTCCTATACAGTTATCAAGATTATTTAAGAAAGACTCTGTTTATCTTCATTGATAACCTGTTCCAGAAGGTCACTCTTTTGAGAGTCACAGATTTAGCTGCTTCTAATTTGTACCAAATGTAAATTTTCATTAATATACTCAGTGAATTGAATATTAATGTTTAATATGCTGCAGTTCAAGACAGTGATTCATAGTTATTCATTGGAATGTGCCAGAAGTGAACTTGATGATTAGATATCTTGAGTCAGAAGTTCATATGAAACTGAGAACAGTGAAAGTGTTTGAAATCTGCTTTCATAATTCATTTCCTGGACCTCCATTATCCTTATTGTAAAGTACCTTTCTGTTGTCTCTAGTTTATCATCAAATGTACTCAGTGATGATATAAAATGCAGTATATTTTACCAGCAATCTAACATGTCAAATAAATAAGGTTACTAATATATGCATTTCTACCTGTGCCTCTCCTATGATTAGACACACTTCTTGAAAACATTTCCTAACTATGGGACTCATCACTTTTTGTGATGAGCAGAATGATTATGCAAATGTGAATCTGCTCAAAGTGAGTGATGACTTGACTAAAGTCAAAAGCTCCTCCTACTTCAACGATCCCACTGCTTAAGAGCCCCTTCTGTCCCCCTCAGAAATAAAAACAATGCAAAATTCAAAAATAAACTCCTGTGGTGGAACACTTATATAAACAGACTTTATTAAGAAAGAAAAAAATAATAATTGCATGCAAAAATAAATTTCTCAAAAAACTAAAAATGTTTTTGCTAAACTAAACAAGGAACTCTGAATTCTAATCAGATTGACCAAATACAGATATGAGATAAAAATAGCCATGCAGGTGACAGATAACCATAAAGCCTTTTTTAATTATGTTAAAAACCTCAGAAGCAGTGCTCAGCACTGCACAGAGCTAACAGTAAATTATATCACATACCCAGACCCAGAGGACATAGCAAATCTGCTAGCAGACAATTTCAGATTCAATTTAACCCCCTTTTCTTTTCTAAAATTCACAGACACTCATATTTAAGTCTCCATCTCAAATCTCTCAAGAACAAGTTCTTAAGGCACTATCTAAGTCCAAAGGCACTACATCTATAGTGCCATATAACATACCAGGCTGCCTATAGCCTGAAACATGAATCAAGAATTGTCATCCCCCCCCCCCCACAAACCCAGAGGCTATTCAATGTTAGTCTTAAAACAGGCTTTGTGTCAAATGGATGCAGAACAGTAACAGTCATTCCTTTGCACAAAGGTAGGGCTACAATAGACTTTGGTAATTACAGACCCATAGGCTTGATCAGCATCATCTGCAAGGCCACGGAAAGGATCATTATGGAAAGAAATATAGGTGACGTACAGTCTATCGACCCAGTCCAGTGCAAATTCATCAAGGGTAGATCCTGCCTACTTAAACTGGCTGACTTCTTTGAAAATTTCCCTGAGGCAATGGGCAAGAGCAAATCAGTGCATGCTGTCTGTCTGGCATTCAACACCATCATCCTACACTCGGGAAGTAGAGATAACCTTACTGAGCAAAATAGTAAAATATTAACCACTGTTTAACTCACTGGATAGTCAGTTAACTCACAAACAGAACAGAACAGAGGAAGTAAGGATAAGTGGCCCTGGAAGTAAGGGTTGGTGGCCCTAGAAATAAGGGTAAGTGGTCCTGGAAGTAAGGGTAGGTGGCCCTGGAAGTAAGGGTAGGTGGCCCTAGAAGGGGGAAGTGGCCCTGGAAGTAAGGGTAGGTGGTCCTAGAAGTAAGGGGAAGTGACCCTGGAAGAAAGGTTAGGTGGCCCTAGAAGTAAGGGTAACTGGCCCTAGAAGAAAGGTTAGGTGGCCCTAGGTTCAGTTCTTGGGGACACTTCTCTTTGACATTTACTTCTAGGAGGTCAAGGGCTTGTGGCTGTGGCTGACCAAGTTTGTAGATGCCTGGTGTCATCATAAATTTCCCACTGGAGACCATGATACCACAAGAGGCCCTGTCCCATACAAATAATTGTTGCTAAAACCACAGATTGAAATGTAATGGAAATAAATGGATAATGATATTCTTCAATAAGCATGAGTCTTATTGGAACTACTACATTGGCAACACCCCCCCCCCGAAAACTGATCCAGCAGCTAGGAATCTGGGGACCCATGCTGACAATGGACTGTCCTGTTTCATCACATAGCATCTATTAAAGGGTATGGTGTCTACATCCAGGGACATTATTGTTCCTTTGTGCTTGGCATTCATTAGGCTAATTGTTGAGTACGATGCCCCTTGAGGTATGTATCTGTGCAGTATGATGCCCCTTGAGGTATGTACCTGTGCAAACATTTGCCATAAGTCGAACAACCACAATGCTTACTAACTAAAACAATTGTGGGCCTAAATCATTAAAATTATGCAGACCATCTCAAAGCCTTGTTCCTCTTCTCAGTATCATGCAGACTACTGATAGCCTACCTCTGTCTTGCATGTAGAACTTCAACAGACCCTGTTTAATTAGATCTACTACACATTTGGAAGTCCAATGGTATTAGAACACCCCAAAAAAGGACCCTAATCTGTTTTGCAAGATTAACAGAACATGCTGAAGATATAGGTATGTATCACATAGAATTCTATTTCAACGGAACTGGCTTCCCCTCCACATAAAGCAGAGTACCTCTCTTACTCTAGTCAAATATAACCTAGGTGTTTGGATGGCTAACTGCAAATTTACTTCTTGTTTGCCATCAATGTCATTCATGGATAGGGTAAACATGTAAGTACCAAAGTGCATTTGTGTGGGCCATCTTTGGAGATTTATATTGTAAAATATAAGAACTAATAATTGCCATGGGAATGCAAGTCTGGGGGTTTTATGATCCTCACAGGTCAAGGGCCTAGTAAGTACTTATGGACATATTAAGATAATGCACAGTTGGCTGGCTGAAGTAGCATCTGGTCAAGCAAGGCTGCTATGGAGAGGGATAATTCCATCCCATATCAAGGTACTAAGGTACAGTGAGCTCAGACTTTTTTTGTAGAAGATAAGGACTAACAAGGACATTGCAGATTTATTTTTCTTTATATTTTTACCTCTGTCTTTCTGCAGTCATTGCCACTACATCCATCCTTGAGTGGATTCTTCATCTTCCCTTTTCCCTCCACATTATCATTGGTTATGGTGATAGACATGGAAGATGGCCCCCTGCTGTAGGAGGAGAAAGTAGCCCACAAACCCTCCCACACACAACATTTGACAAAGCAAAAAAGATACATAAAAGTGACAAAGTGGACTACTGGGGATAAAGATGAAATGATGTACTGGTACTATTATGCAAGAAGCCCAGAATTTCCAGAAGAAGATATTTAAAAAGATTAAAAGAGAAATTAATAGAAAGAAAAATACTAGCACAAGAAAAACTGTCAAATACTTCAAATTAAAATCTGTATTTAAACACACAACAGATTTGTTAAAACATTACTTAGATAAAGGAAATTTGAGTTGCCTAGAGAAAGAAGTAATAGAGTAAGTACAAAAATATAAAGAACAAAATCTGAAGATTTTTGAAAAGTATGAAAAAGAAACATGGAGATGGGAAAGAAAATGAGATCCGGTAGAGATCCGGTAAGATCCGGTAGAGATCCGGTATGGTGTAATATATTTACTCAAATGAGAAAGCCAAACTGATCAATATAAAAAAGCAGCTCCAAAGATATTTGAAGAGAAACGCAGGCCAAAGCATCTAGATATAGAACATTTCACTGTACAAAAAAACAAAAGAAAAAGAAAAAAGGGGGAATGTATAAAAGATGATTAGTAAGGTAGAAATTAAATGAATAGAAACCGAAGTTATGGATTATCTGTGAAGTGAAGGATTTAGTGTGGAGAATCCAACACAGACAATGTCATAGCATGATGGGATTGCAGGTCCCAGATTAAGGCAGGAGGCACTTGTCATGTGATGATGCTCTGGAATCTTCTGTAGGACACTGCTACAAAAGTCTGGTTAAATGTGCAGACCAAGGGGAGGAGTTGGAAACAGCAACTCTGACACAGATAATGTTGTGGAATAATAGGTCACCAGGTTCCCATATGATGAAGCCAGGTGCGTTTGAACAGGATATGTCACAGGAAAATTTTCTGGCACTTTCTGTTGATTACTTGCAAGAAACAGAGAGCAAAGAAGATGCTCTCAGTCCAAAAGAAATGATTTAAGGGAAGATCTGCTTGATTTAATACAGAAGGATAGACATATTAAGATAGATGAAAGAAATAGATTATAGAAAGGAAATAAGTCCTGAAAATGTGAGACGATTGGTAAGTCAGACGAACACAGTAATCAGGAGGTTTAAGAGAAATTTGTGTGACTTAACATAAATAAATAGAATATATTACTGCACATCTCAACTAATAACATATAAAGTGCTACCACAAAAATGTAGGGCAACAAAGGACATGAAGGAAAGAAGTAAAATGCCACCATGAAAGTACTCAATAGTGAGAACTGTGAAGCAACTAAGGCAAGAAGTATCCCTGTTAGAACAATATAGGAAAGAAAATACTTAGAAAGACAGTAGTGGTAGAAGTAACACACAGTATCCAAGCAGACCAAGCTTTATCATCTACAATTGTCAATAATAAACAAACAACACTAGCACAGGCAGAAAGAAAATTAGAAGATGTGCAGATAAATATAAAGGAAAAGTACAAAATAAGCAATTTGTTGATGATCCAAAAAGTTCAAGAGAGAACCATGAAACAAAGCAAAAGGAACAGAAACACCACCAAAAAAGAAGAAATAGATACATTTTGGAGAAGTATTTTTGAAGGCCTTGTTGAACGTAACACGATGCTAAATGGATAGAAGAAATATAAGAAATAGTATGGAGATCTAATGCAGAGGATATGAAATGGGATAAAGTGACAGCCAGATAAACTGAGACAAAATTAAGAAAAGCTCCTAAATGGGAAACCCCAGGCCCAAATGTAGTACCTAACTTCTGGCTAAAAGCATTAACAACTTTATGCAAAGATTTAGCCCTGAGTAAGAATTACTTATATGTACAACCTAAATAAACACCAACCTGGTTAATTAACAGCAGGAAACATGCAAAATAAAGCCATAACAGAGAATTGTTAAAAAGGAAAGAATTAAGTTTAGCATGGATAGATTACAAAAAAGCATTTTACGGCATCCAATGCTCATGGGTGAAAGAATGCTTACAGATGTAGAAGATACATCCCACACTGATCAATTACATTACAGTGACCATGAAACAGTAGTAAACCACTTAGCAGCTAAGCCATGATAAAAGACAAATTATTATCCCAGGGAAAAAAATTCAAAGGGTGATATTCCAGGGTGACTCTTTGTCACCGCTGCTGTTTTGTCTTGCCCATTAAGTTGTCCACTTAACAGACTGGTTGTGATTTGGTCCCTGAAACCAACCATGTTTAAATATTTCTCATCTACTTTTTTGTGGATGACTTAAAATTGTATAGTTCATCAGCTAAAGAGATGAAAGTTCAAACTTAAATGCTTAAATCTTTCTCATGTGATATAAGAATGACATTTACTTTTGATACATGTGCAAATGCAACATTTAAAACAGGAAAGCTGCAGAAGCCAGTAAATAATAACCTGGGAACGGAATGTGATGTAAACGAATTTGAGCAGCCGGGAGTGTATAAATATTTAGGAACTGATGAAGGATCAGCAATAAAACATGAACAAATGCAAATAAAGCTCAGTAAGGGATACTTCAGAAAACTAAAACCTATACTGAATACTGCCTTGACATCTAGAAATAAAGTCTAAGCTATGAACCAAGTTGCTCTTCTTGTTTTTATTTACAGTTTTGGGGTGATTGACTGGCCCCAAAAGGTATTGGATTAGTTGGACTGAAAAACAAGAAAAACACTTCATGCTTATCAGATGATTTATAAAAATCAGTGTATCCCAATATCATATTCCCTATGTTCTGAAGAAGGTATGGGCCTCCTCAAAACTGATTAAGTGTGTACATCTGTAGTCATGGGACTGCATACATATTTGTTGACCTCACCAGATCCAAACAGTGAAAGTTTTAAAACATGAGAAGTGTAAATTACATCTTTGCTTAGTTTTGCAGAAGTGTTTTGGTGTCAAGTGGGAATGGAAATAAAAGCAGAACCAGACAAAAAAAATTAGACAGCAACTGAACATGCTAAAAAACAAAAGAAGGGCCAGATTTTTTAAAATTTATTTTACATTAGTTGATCAGGAAAGTCCAACTGGACAGAAATTGTCCTTTTTCAGCAGAAGCCCGAAGAGAAAAGCTCCACAAAAAATACAAAACAACAAAAGTTACATATTTTTTTTTACAAAAGTAGCATATGGTACTTGTTTTACATAACACAAATAGCATTTTACATGTTTGAAAGTAACATGAATTTGTAGCAGAATTTTAGACAGAAATATAAATTTGTGACAAATTTTAGCCATAAACATATTTTGTACAATATTCAGCAATACAGACTAAAATAATTTTGGGAGAGGATGTTTGTGGTGTACATAGCAACATGGTTCCCAAGATTTGGAGTAAGATGTTTAAGGTAGCAGTACCATGGAGGGAGGAGTACTGAGGTATTCTTTACAGGATAAAGGAAGAAAGATGGCAGGGTTGAGTATTCATAGCCAGGGCTACTGCATGAGCATAACCAAGTTTCTTTTAAGTGTGCTTTAAGCACCCCTTTGAATTTTGTAATCATGGTGGTGTTTTTTATGTTTAGTGGGAGAGAGTTCCATTGTTGCTATGCAGTGAGAATAAAGGGCTTCTCCAGCAGACTTGTTAGCCTTTGTTATTTTTAGTAGGGATTTATTGTTATAACAGAGGACACTGTTGGTGGAACATGGATGTAAGATGTTAAGAAGGGCAGGAGTTTTATTGGGTTGGTAGAGTATGTGATGGGTTATGGTTGGTTGTAGAGCAGAAGGTTGGGCAATTCAAGCTAAGAAAGCTTTTTAAGGCTATGATGGGATCTGTAGTTCGATTCTGGTGTAAACCTTGCAATTTTATTGTAGCAAGTGATGAGTTTGTTAAGGTCAGATTTTTTTAATGCTGGTGAGTACTGGAGATGCATAGAAAAGTGTAGAGACTAGGTGAGCTCTGGAATACTGGCTTTTGTGTTATATGTAAGGAATTTATTATGTCTGTATAATGAACTGAGTTTTTTATGAACTTTTTTTATTGACTGGGCTATGTGTATGTCAAACTTCAAGTTACTATCTAGTATTACTCCAAGATGCTTAGGATGGTTTATAGGAGAAATAACTGTATTATTTAGTGATACTATATTGAAGGCAGGTGGGGGTCATTATTTCTTGTGGGCTAGAAAAGCATAAATTGTGTCTTATTGGGGTTAAGGATGAGCTGAATATTAGTTAGCCAGGATTCTACCTTTAAGAATGGTTGCTGGGTTATTTGTTGTAGTTGTTGTAGTGTGGGGGGCATTGCATATAAAGGTAGAATAATCTGTGTATTGTACCAGAAAAGCATATGTTGTAGCCTTATGTAGGTTATTAGTGAACAGGGTGAAGAGGAGTGGTCCAAGGCTGGAGCCCTGTGGGACTCATTGAGTGACTGGTAGGAGGGTGAAGAGGTGCTGCTGCCTGCTGTCATCCTGTTAAGTAGTCCTGGAACCATGTTATAGTGGTATAGCTAAGACCGAAATTGGATTGAACTGTTAAAGGTTTGTAATGTGAAATGGTATTTAAGGCATTAGCTAGATCAAAAGATATGGATGACACTAGTTTACCTTCATTTTGGTGGTAATTTACTGTGTTAGTAAAAGCCAACAACGCAGTAGTAGTGCTATGTTTTGGACAAAAGTTGTGTTGTGTGTTTGACAGAAGATTGTTAGGAGATAGTTTAGTATTTGAGAATGGATGCATCTCTCAAGAATTTTGGATAGGTGGGATAGGATTAATGAGGATGGACACATGGTATGCGATGGCTTTAGCAGAGATTTTAAGATATTCGTTTGGCAGTTGATCTGCTGATAGTGATGGTTTCATTTTTAAGTATTTTTGGGGGGACAGGCTGGAAAGAACGTGATTGTTGGACTAATTTAGAGTTATGATAGTGAAGTCGGCTGTAGAGCAGTTATTATTAAGGGCTGCAATGGTTTCTGTAAAATATTTATTGAACTGTGTTTCTATACTGTCAGTGGTATTACTAGTTGATGGGATGTGTTCTGACTTGCCCTGGTTGCAAGATATTTTTTATGGCATACCAGAATTTTTGAGGATTTCTATGGTATTTGACTTGGCTAGTACTATAGTGGTTTATTTTGTTTAGCTTGACTTGTGTTTTGGCTTTGTTACAGAGTGCCATATAAGACTGTTTACTTGAGGAGTTTTTGTCAGTTTTCCACAGTTGCTGAGCTTTGTCCCTTGCTTTAGTAAGGATCTTGTTTCTTTGATTAACCAAGGTGCGTGATTAGATTTTACTCTTATTGTCCTGGGGAGCAAGATTCTCAAGTATCCTGATGAATGTATGACTGAAGAATTCTATGTCTTTATGTAGAGAGTTAAAGTCTTTAGAGGAGACCAGTTACAGTGTTTTAGGGTGGATATGAAATCAATAGTGGAGACGTTTCTTGTGTTATGAATCAGTTTGTATATATTAAGTTTATTTGGATTGATGTGATGCCTGGATAAATAGGTTGGATAGTGGTCACTAAGGGGATCTGGGAGGCACTCAGACTGTAGAGAGGGAATTGGTCTATTTGTTAGTTTCCAGACAGAATGGACTGTCTTTTAGAAGTTTTGTAAATTCTGGTGGGAGATTTTATTCGCTGGGTAAAGCTGTGAAGGTTTATATGGTTGGATGGTTTGAGGGAGTCACATGTGTTCCAATCTATATTGAAATCTCTAATTTGGATGGTTTCTTGTGGAAAGGAGCTTGAGGTCCACTGGATAATGTGTTCTGCAGTGGCAAGATTGTTAGCAAGGGAATGCTGACTCATATTAGGTTTAGGTGTTTTCTCCTGTTAATTATTAGTTTTGTTAATAATATTTCAGCATTCTGGAAGTCTGCAGTAGTAGGAGTATTGAGTATTAGGTTAATATTGTTTTTGAACAGAATAGCTATGCCTCCTCCTTTTTTGTTTGGCCTGTGTAATATAAGGATGTTATGTTCTGGTGGTATAATTTCATTATTGCTAATGTATGCTTTCAACCAGGTGTCTGTTATTATAGCAATGTCTGGAGTGTATAGGGCTATAGTTGTGTGCAATTCATGAATCTTGTTAAGAATACTTCTAATGTTTATATTAACAATTAGTAGGTCTGTTCCTTTACTGGAGATATTGAAAAAGCTTAAAGGTTCTGAGCTGGGGTGGAAGGTTGTGTTAGTTGTTTAGGTTTTGGTTCCAGGGTTTGGGTGGATATCACCACTAAAGATTAGTTGGGGAGCAATGTGTGTAATAAGCTTTAGATATTTTGTTAATAATTTGTTATATTTCATGGAAATAGTTGGGTAGGGAGAAGATGGTATATAAGGTTTGATAGATGGTAGCTGTGCTGTATAGAGAAGGAGTTATTCAGCTAATGTAGGGCCTGTTTAGTTTTGGATGTGAGAAAGGAGTGGTATATGCAGTTAGAGTTAGAGGGGTATAAAGTTGAGTCAGATAAGATGTGTAGTGGGCAGAAGTGGTTCGGAGAAAGAGAAGAGCAGAGTATAAGATAAACATGCTAGACATTTAGCTATGTAGTTGAAGTATCTTGAGTCTATTATAAATTGATTACAGAGGACTAGTGTGCTTACTTATTGAAGTGGGATGGGGTGGGCTGTGTTAAGTGATAAGTAGGTTTGTGATTGGGGTAGGGAGATAGAATGATCTGATATGTCTGTTTTGTGTATAGGGTGTGGTTATTAAGGTGTAAATTTGAGTGTAATTGGGGTGGGTGGGAATTAGGGGGCAGGGTAGGGTAGCAGAGTGAACTCAACCACAGTGAGGGCAAACTGAGCGAGTTGAACCACGAGGCAAACCTGGTTGCTACAGAAACAATCAGCCAGTTGGGATTTCAAGTACAGGTCAGTGCCTTTAAACAGAGTATAATTTCTTGAGCACTTTCCTTGTAATTATATGGTTGGCTTGGTTTAAAAATACATCTTTCCATCATTAACACTATTTGAAGGGGTGGTAGTACATATGGGCTTATTTCTCTCAGATGAGAAAAACAAATGTGAAAAATTCATAATATAATGACAAAGACAGAGATCTCCTGGAATAACCTCATGTTTACCACAATTTGACATAGGAATAGTTAAGTAGAGATGAACTGAAACTAAAAAATGAAAGGTTAATAATGGTGGCCAGGGATAATAGACTACATGCACATTTGTTTTTCCAAAATCCATTAAAAAGGTGGATAAAACAAACAAATGTGGGTTCTGTAAAAAGGAACTGGAAACAGTTGCACATCTTGTTGCGGGGTATGATACACTCATGGCAGAGGGCCTATTCTGAAAGGCACACAAATGTGGGAAGATTGTTGCACTGGGGATTGTGCAAACAATACAATGCACTGGAAACATAAACCACAAAGCATTATAGAGAATGATAAAGTGAATATCTCATGGGATCATCTATTACCAACAGTTCAAAAAATAGATGTAAGAAAAAAATGATAATAGTCCATGAAAAAAAGACAAAAGTTGCAGTGATCATTGAAATTGTTACATTCAGTGATTACGTCTTATGTGATTGAGACACAAAGTCATTGGAATTCATAGGCAGCAATGTGGGAAAAAAGGTATTTAGACAGTTCCAATAGTAGCAGAAGCAATGCATCTGAGAAAAATAATTTTAATTTGTATTTAGCTATGCTACCAATACCTGTAACCTGGTATGAATTATAGAAAAAGGCAATTTTGGGCACATTATAGTTGCTGAGAAGAGCTCTCTTGGCTAATATCAAAGACTGAAATAATACTAATCTCATAAGCTCTAATCATACCATGACTTAGGAATGGGGTGCATTCCCATCATGGTATTAGAAACTCAAAAGACTTGTAAAAATTAAACTGAGGGAAGTCATATGTTTCCCATTCAGTGACAGTGCAGTACAGTATCATTGTGTCCTGAAAACTAATCACAACTTTCTCATTTCCTGTTCTAGAGATGGCGACTACATCTGCTACCTGAAATTCTGGAAAAAGAGCCTCTTCTTGCGAAGGATATAGTATACATTTTCTTCTGAATCTCGGTACATGACCCTCTTTCTATTTTTTATATTTTATAATAGAAATATGCCATTGCATTTACAGCATGTTATGGCATTATTTTTTTATCATTCCACCATGTTTTATGTAGGACTAAACATTTTGGCAACTTCTGTGTTTTTTTTTCTTTTTTTTTTCTGCTTTTGTCTTTCCCATATTTTTCTTGCAGCTGAAAGTTCAGGTCATATAACCAGTTAACTGTTTGATTAACAATTCTTCACTTTTCTCGTCAAGTGCAACACTAACTTTTTTGTTAGAATCCTTACACCTCACTGTATTTAAAGGTATTTTACCTCTACGGCTTTTCTTTTCACGAATAAAATCCTCAGATCTGTTGCTTTGCATTTCTGTTTCATTTTCAGCATTTGGCCTTGGTTTTTTAGTTTGCAATTTCTGACAGACTTCCTTCTCTACACGTCTGACTTCAGTATTTTGTTGTTCTGCTTTCTTCTGCTTCAGGTTCCATGTAGGGATTTGAATACACTTTCACTGAAGGAGGTCGAGCTATATAATATTCAGATTTGTCCTCTCAGGCTGATTTGAAAATGATTCATTATTTTTGGCTAAAATTCTAGCAGCTATTGTTTTTGTACCATAGATCTGTCTAAATACTAAGAATGGATTCCTGCCTTAAGATATTCTTCTTAACACAAAACTACAACTCACTACTGATGATTCGGCTTGTTTCCATTCTTTCTGCACATTGATGCGACAGGTTTGTTCTGGATTTCTATTTCTAGTCTTACTGAACTTATAATCTGCCTCATTTTACTTTTCTAGGATTAAAACGGACCTTTTTTGCTGCATAGCTAAACTGCATTTTCTGATGATGGCACAGGTACCCAGACTTAGTTTTCTGTTTAAACTCTACCCTTCCAGCACTCTTATTATATACTCTTTTTATGCATTTCCTTGGCTTTTAACACGTGCTCTTTCACAATGGACATCCCCCTCAAAGTCTTTCTGGCACAGTTGAGTTTTTATCTTCTTCCAATGTCTCTGTATTAATATCAAATACATCTACTAGATTTGATTCATACCATACAAGAGTTGCAATGCTGCAAACATTGCCAGTATCTGAGATATTTGTATTTGTGTTGTAAGGTGACAACTGATCCCTTTACATGAGTGCCAGTGTTTTATTGAGCCCCTTTAGTAAACCATTCCTTTAGGGATGGTAAACTAATGTTTTTTAACTATGTAACCTAAAAACATTGGATCCATTGCTGCATAATACTTGACATAAAGGATGTCCAAGGTCAGTAAGTAGCTCTTTAGTAATGTCCAATCTAGAAAACAACATCACCAATTCTTTGGCACAAGCGTGAGCATTAGCCTTATGTAATGGTGCAGGTCCTGCAAATTTGGTGATGCAATCTACTGTGATCGTGATATAATGATGCACACAGTTAGAGGTTACCAGCAGCCCAACAGTGATCATAGCAATGCATTCAAATGCCATGATAAAACAGGTTTTACAATCAAAGGATTTGTGAACCTAGGTTGTGTAGCTGTTTCGGACAGGGTGAACAGATTTTTTCTCTATTTATTTTACAATTCCTGGACACTAAAATCTGTATAATACTCGGGCTGTAGGCTTTTTCCATTCTTAAGTAACTCCCAAGTGTCTGACTATGAAGAGGTTTTGTAACTAACATCTTGCATGTTTTGTTACGAGTAACTGGTACACAAATTATTCTTCACTCTGCCCTACATAAATGATCATTCTTTATTTTAAATAAGGGTACCGACTATGGCCATCTTGTTATCGTCTCCCACTAACACTTCTTTGGTGTTGCTCTCCTTTATTTGTATTCATCGTTTA
>NC_056746.1:1336911196-1336928696 GCF_019279795.1 Protopterus annectens | reverse complement strand
GCCATGCTGTAGAAGTTGGTATAGAGACTAGTTGTCTGATACTGAAACTTGTTGTAAGACACAAGGCTTCATGAATACCCTACTGGAAGTATGTGTAGAAACTTAGGAGTAGATGAATGAATTTCATACTAAAGAAAAAGTAGAACTTACACATAATCTTTATCCTACTTTACCAAAATGGAGATCCAGTCAAAAACAGAAATAAAACTGTAGGATTAAAGAAAGTAAGAAAACTACTGAAATAAAGAAAAAGAGACTTAAGAGTATCCCTGTAGAAGAACATTACTTTTGTGAGTTGCCTTTTCTAGAGCGTGGACTAGATGAAGGGGTGAAGTCTACATTCATATTTATAGGAGAAGACACCACAGATCCCAATTTTTTATTCATTTATTTTAACTTTACATTTGTTTATAGTGGTGGTAACACTGGGAGATACTTCACATTAGAATAGTGGTGGTAACAGTTGGAGATACTTCACATTACACTAGTGGTGGTAACAGTTGGAGATACTTCACATTGCAATAGTGGTGGTAACAGTTGGAGATACTTCACATTACACTAGTGGTGGTAACAGTTGGAGATACTTCACATTACAATAGTGGTCGTAACACTTGGAGATACTTCACATTACAATAGTGGTGGTAACACTTGGAGATACCTCACATTACAATAGTGGTGGTAACACTTGGAGATACTTCACATTACAATAATGGTGGTAACACTTGGAGATACTTCACATTACAATAGTGGTGGTAACACTTGGAGATACTTCACATTACAATAGTGGTGGTAACACTTGGAGATACTTCACATTACAATAGTGGTGGTAACACTAGGAGATACTTCACATTACAATAGTGGTGGTAACACTTGGAGATACTTCACATTACAATAGTGGTGGTAACACTTGGAGATACTTCACATTACAATAATGATGAAAATAATACTGGCCTGATTGGTCTTTAGATAGATGTCTGTTTCTAGAAGGATTAGTGAGAAGACAACACATTAATAAGAGCCACCAAGAACATGGTAAGAGAAGATGGGTAAAGAGAGAAAGGACCAGAACAACTCCATTTCATAGCCATACTTTGAACTAAACAATGACCTGCTCTATAAAGTAACTAAAGACATATAATAGATACTGAGCCGGTTATTAAGCCTTTGTCCTTTCATAACACTGATCATGACACCCCCATTAAAGTCCAGAAGAATGCTAGTACTTTGTCTTTGTTTTAAAGTGAAATGACTGAGGACATCTTCTTGTCATACTCGGATAGCTGCACTATTTGAGTGTTTTATAACAAAACGCTAAAGTCTATTTTAAAGAAGGCCAGAGAAGTGGATGCATGAAACTGGGCCAGCTGCATCCACAACTTATTTTTACTGTAAGGGAAGTCCCTAAAGTTTCATCTGCATTCACATCCTTGAAGTGTTGTTGAACAGGTATCCTGAGGCTTGCTAGACATAGACAAAGACATAAAAATGGGAGGAAGGAAAAATGTTAAAAGTATGATGCAGTATTTCACAGAGCTGTAGGACAGTTTAAGTAACCTGAGGAAGCGCACTAGGCTAGTGCGTGAAAGCGCTTGTTCTCTCTCTCAATAAATTGCTCAACTGTTTATTGTGCTTCGTGGTGGTTCCTTGCAAGTCTACAGATATTCTGACAGTTTAAGAACTGTAATGACTGTAGTAAAAGAGCATATGGAAAGATTATAGCAGACACAATAAAGAGCATATAAAATTGCTCATGTCAGAATTCAAACCAGGGGATTAAGTACTTGATTTTATAACCATTGCTAAAAGCATGTTCTTTTCAGACTCTTGAACAAAGTAAGTAAAAGCAAGCAATAGGGTGTGGCATCTAAGACAATGGAAATGAGGATAGCTATACCACATAAAGGAAACCTTGAAGACTAACTAATTCTTCTCTAGTGGGTTTGCAGGTAAAGATAAGGCCTCCACAGCATATCTACAAGTCAAAACAGGTGAGATGTCATCAGTGTCCCAGAAGCAAGTGCCTTTTTTAGTCTATAGTGCCTTTTTTAGGCAAAGTTCAAAGGACAAAACCACCACCGTAACAAGTACAAGCATGCAAAATCTGAAGGTAATGCTACTCAGTGCTAGAAGTCTAAACCTCAAAATGCACTCTCTCGAGGCACTCCTAAAAATGGAGAACTTCGATATCTGTGCAGTAACTGAAACCTGGTTCAAGGCTCCAGAAAGCAGGCTACAACTCTTACCACACTTTTCGGCCACCAAACCAGGATTGAAAGGTGGAGGAGTGTCCATATTCATCAAGGATATTCACACCTCCAGGTTAGTTGCCCAACACAATGCGTCTGAAATTCTCCAGGTGCAACTAACACTAGGTAAGACTGCAATCCAAATTGTAGCTTGCTACAGATCCCCCACCATGCCCCAAGATTCTCACTACACCTTTCTAAACATACTGGAAAATATTAATATTTAACCAAACACCCTAATACTGGGTGATTTCAACTACCCTGCCATTAACTGGGAAAACTACTCGTGTACCAACACCTTTGGCCAATGGTTCTTGGAATTCATAAATTCCAATGCTCTGGATCAACTAATCCATAGTCCCACCAGGAGCTCAAATATCATAGACCTGGTCATTACCAAAATGGGAAATCGATACTCCACACCTATGGTCACCCCCTCGTTGGTCAGGTCAGACCATAAGCTAATCACCCTTAACATCCACATCCCACCCCCACCTTCCAGTAAGGAAACCTCAATAAAAACACTTCTCCAAAGCCAAATTCATGCCACTCAAGTCAGAAGTTGCAAACTTCATGACACCCATGCAGATGGGAACTGAAAGTTCGACTGCTGAGTCCTGCACTAAGGCACTATAGGAGCACATCCACTTGTGCATGAATCGTGTCATCCCAAATAGAAACAAGACACTCTCCTCCAAAAAAAGGAAGCCAATCTGGTGGTCACCTGCCATAAACAAACTTTACAACAAAAGGAAGAAACTGTTGCAGAAAAGAGAAAAATCCCAGGATGCAAAAAACTCCCTTACCATCCTCAGTAAGATGCTGAGATCCCTCATAAAGTCATCCAAAGCAAGTTACGAACATAAAATTGCCAAAGATTCCAAAGACAACCACAAGGCATTCTATAACTATGTCAAGAATCTAAATGGCAATGCTCAGATCTGCTCTGAGCTACAACAGAATGGCATTAAATAATCTGATCCCAAGGATATTGCCAATATCCTGGCAGATCGATTCAGTGTCAACTTCACCCCCCTCTCACCCCCTAAATGGCCCATCTCAATATCTGAAGATTGCCAAATTCTGGTAATAACGGCCACACAGGTAAAAAACGCACTCTCCAAAGCTAAGAATACAGCATCCATGGGACCAGATGACATCCCGGGCTGTGTACTACATGAACTACAAAATTAACTGGCACCTCACCTAAGTGTCATGTTTAATCATACCCTCACCTCAGGCTTTGTGCCCACTGAATGGCACACAGCTACAGTTATCCCACTCCACAAGGAGGGCTCCACCTTGGATCCCAGGAACTACCGCCCTATCAGTCTAGCGAGCTTGATCTGCAAGGCCATGGAATGTATTATCATGGAACTTTTAAACAAAGACATTGGCAACCTTCAAACACTAGACCCTACCCATTTTGGGTTCGTGAAGGGCCGATCTTGTCTCCTGAACCTGATTGACTTCTTTGAGTCAGTCTCCAGAGCCGTGGATGAGGGTAAGGCAGTCCACACAGCCTATCTGGACCTCGCCAAGGCCTTTGACACCATCCCCCACTCTGGAATCATAGATAAACTTACTAAGCTGGGCATTAATCCCTACGTCACTCGATGGGTTGCCAACTGGCTTACTGACAAAACCCACACTGTAAAAGTAGCTGACTCCAAATCCAGCTCCAGACAAGTGACAAGTGGAGTACCTCAGGGTTCAGTCCTGGGACCTCTCTTGTTTGGCATCTACTTCTCTGAAGTACAGGCCAACACTAATGGACTCTGGCTAACAAAGTTCACAGATGACTGCAAACTGGGAGCCATTATTGAATCCCCAAATGATGTGGATACTCTACAAAAGAGCCTTACAGAAACAGATGCTTGATGCCAGAGCCATGCGCTCAAGCTCAATGCCAAGAAATGTATAGTTATCCCCTTTGGGAAAAAACATGCACCCGTGAATTACCACATAGGTGGCAGTACACTAAACACCGAAAGTGTGATAAGAGGCTTAGGGACACAGGTGGACAGTGGTCTCACCTTCAATAACCACATCGCCACAACAGTCAGGAAATCCTTCAATGTGGCACACCTCATCACTAAGGGCTTTTCGTCAAGAAAAAAGGAGGATATTGTCCCATTGTACTCATCCCTCATTAGACCCATTATAGAATACAATGCCCCATTTGGTATGTACCTCTCAAGACATCTGCAACAATTGGAAAGGCCACAGAAATACCTCACTAAAAGAATCACAGGTCTAAAGCAGATGCCCTATGCTGACCACCTTAAAAAACTCCAGCTATACTCTGTCACATATCATTTTCTCTGAGGCGATCTCTGCTTAACATACAAGGCCATGTCAAACTCAGAGCTGTTGGACATGCTACACTTAAAGAAATCCCAATCCCTCAGAGCCACACACTCCAGGGATCTAAACCGTGTCATCACAATAAACCAAACATGCTGGAGGGATAGGTTCCTGACCCAGAGACTCCCCAGACTCTGAAATAGACTGCCCATACATGTCAAGCAGAGCGCCTCTTTGGCCCTCTTCAAAAGGAACCTTGATGACTGGATGGGAGAAAGGAAATTCACCCCAGGTATCACGTGAGTCACCCTGCTAGACAGGGGTCCAGGGAAGTAAATACCGTGGGAAGAAATATCCAGGAAATTGTTATGGCTAGGCTTGTATAGGCCCTAAGGCCGATAGCCTAGTACCAACCTATGAACCTATGAAGAGGTAAATGAATTTGTGTCTTTGAATAAAGATGTATTTTCTGAGTTTCTGGCAGAACTGGCCTAATCCAGCACAACACAGAAACTGTGACTAGTGAAAAGGTAAATCTAAAGCCATACTGAGTTCCAGAGTCCCAACATCAAGCAGTTAATAGAGAAGAACAAGAAATACTCACACTTGTTACAGGAGAATGCCAGTGTGAAACAGCCCATTCATTGTATTGGTTCCCAAGTTTGGTAGGTCATAAGGTATTGCAATGACTACAGAAGATTAATTAGCATATCTAGGTTTGATTCTTATCCAGTACCTTGGATGGACACACTGTCTGAAAAATTAGGCAAAGCCAGAAGCTATGGAAGATCGCCATTTTCCACACCAGGTGCACTCTTTCACTACAAAGTCCTGTCTTTTTTTTTTCTCAGAGAATCAACAACATTCTAGAGGCTTCTGGAAAAAAGTTAAAGCTCATAGCAGATATGCAGCAGCCTGTCTGTATAATATGATAATAAGAAAGCCGTCTCCCTAAAGTTTAAGCCATCTTATATTCCCTGCATCAACTCAGTCTAAATGCTACCATAGCTAAGTGCAAGTTAGCTACTGCAAAAGCTTGCTGCTTAGTTTATGTAATAGGCAGAGGGATATTTTTTCAACCACAGTCTAAGAACTTGGAGCACAGCAAAACTGTCTCTGCCAACTGTTAAGAGAAAGGTCATGTCTTTCTTATGTTTGGCTTTTTCTTAATCAAAGAAGCATTACTAGTAGGAATGTGACCAGAAATTGTAAAACAAAAACATGCATTATTAAAATTATATTCTAGAAGGAAGACACATGTTTGCACATCTCATTTTCATATTTCACTTTGTAATAAGATGAATAAAGTATATGGATAACATTACACTGACCATGAGATTCTCAGGAAACAGAGATCCCTGGCACGTATTGTACATTCATTCGATTGGCATTGTCATTGTTCCAAATTCGTTCTGCTGGTAACATCTGCAGATTTAAAGCAAAGAGAGCAAACTGTTTCACATTTCAGTTGTAAGAAGAAAAAGTAATAAAACATTAAATATTTTGCATTTTATTAGCTACAGTACTGACATTAGACATGGCTCCTGTCCCTATGTTGGTAATAAGTTGCCTAAACAAGAATTCAAGTTTACATACTATCGCAGACTTTACTTTGTACTTGGTAAATTCAGGCAAATCCAAGCAAACAGAATTTTAAAAGTTATTTTATCATTTTTTTTTTATTTGCTTATAGTCTTATGTTTTTATAGTATTTTATAACCTAAATCAATATATTTTCAATATGATTCAAAACACACTTTTGCCAATATGATCAATGACTAATTAATGAAATCAGAAACACGCCTCTACATGCAATGTGCACAGTGCCTTGCAAATCCTATCTTGTGTGCTTTTCCTCACAAGTTGACCTTCACTTGTTTTTCATCACTGCGATTATATGCACAAGTGCGCCATCAAATGCTATTCAGGTGTCCCAGTGATACTTTGTCAAACACTGACTTTAGAGGGTATAGAATTCCTGTCATGTGCTTCCTCTGTCACTGGAATAACCTAACTGGCATATGTGTTAAATGAAGGCTGCGCATTGTGTGTGTTACATTGGCATGGTGTGCCGCCTGCACCATGGCAACAATTCAGCCAGACCATGCTAGTAACATGTCATGTGAGTTTTGTCTTGCTATCACACTTTCATTGTACATCCTTACCCGTTTGTTATGGACATCTACTTTTACCATCCCTCACCCAAACAGCAAACATCCTGAACAATGTGCCACAATACACACTAAAGACCACTTATGCAATCCATATATCTTTGTAATATATGCAACAATATCATTGACCCCATGGGGGACATATGCATATAAATATGTGCACAGTAGTTGCAGTACATGTAATACATTCCTCCTTCCATAATATTTGTGCACTTTTACTGCAAACATCCTTATTAATTTCTCCTGTCTATTGCCAGATGGCATGTAAATGCTGTTACAAGACAACATTTAGATAATTGTATGACATGGATGACATGTAAATGCTGTTGCAAGACAACATTTAGATAATTGTATGACATGTATGATATTCCCTGTAAATAGGCCAAAGCAATAGTGCTGTACCTGTCATGTGATGCCGGTATGCCTTCACCAATGAGTACATATCACATGTTCATCTTTGTACATGTGTATGTCTAGCTTGTCACAGCTCAAAACTCTGAGAAAGACTTTGCCATATTGCCTAAGCCATATACAGAAGTATACAGCTGCAGCCTTTGGTGCCCACCCCATATGTTCTTTCCACTATGTCCTCCTGATCACTTTATGAAGCATGGAATAGCTCCTCTAAAGTTGTCTGGGGTTCTTAGGATTGCTCATGCACACCTGCTACTGGTAAACCACCATGTCTTCATATAATCAGATTGTGCAGCATGCATTACAACAGTGACCATTTGTCCCACCTTTGGGGAGCACTTGCTCAGTAGTTTTCCATGTTTAGCAGTATTGAAAATACACAAAAAATGGCTATATTGAGGAAATAGAGAGTAGATCTGTACTTAGACAAAAACAGCCACAGAGTCACAGGCCACTGGGAAAACACTGTGTTAGCTATTTGCTTTTCAGTTTAGACAGAAAAAAAGGGAAGGGCATTGAGGGGACATCTATGTCTGGCATACAGGGCATTGTCAGACCCCACTCTGATGGACCTCCTGCATATCCACAAAACAAACAGCATCAGAATTACCCATTCTAAAGACTTAAACCTTACCTATGATATAAATAGGACCTGCTGGAGAGACAGGTATGTATCCCAGAGACTACCCTGTCTCTGGAACAGACTCCCCATCTATATGAAGCAGAGTCCCTCCCTGATCCAATTCAAGTGTAACTTGGATAATTGGATGGGGGACCAGAAATTTATCCCTGGCTTGGTACCTATGTCTGTAATGGACACAGACAACCTGTAAATTGTTCATCTCCCAGGCTCCTGCTTGTAAATGTTTCATCTCCCAAGTCCCTGTTTGCACTTATCAAGGGTGCCAGAACTTGTCAGGGATTTGGGATGCTTGGCTAGGCTTAAAAAGCCCTTATGGTCATTAGCCTAGTAAACACCTATGAACCTATGAACCTAAGTGTGTTCTCCCTTTATGTCTCATAGTAGCCGTCCCATAAAATACACCTTCACACCAATCCTAAACAATTTATTTATTTATTTTACAGGGTCATTATGTCAGAATTACTGCTACCCATTAAATCCCAAACCATGCATTATGGCAGAATGTCTGATATTTAAGGGATACTTGGAAATGTTCCAGGTAAGGATGTTCATAGGTTCATAGCTTCATAGCTTCATACTAGGCTATCTGCCCTAGGGCATTTGTAAGCCTAGCCAGACTGTGTTTGGCTTTCGCCACACATTTTAAATGTTTTACTATGCCCTTTTTCGAGGTCAGTTTACTGTGCCTCTGTTTAGCAGTGACACAGAAGTGATACCCGGGGTAAACCTATGATCTCCCATCCACTCGTCAAGATTTCTTTTGAAGAGAGTCAGTGAGGGACTCTGCCTAACTTGGACTGGGATTCTATTCCAGAGTGAAGGGAGCCTCTGGGTTATGAATCTGTCCCTCCAGCATGTCCTATTTATTTCAGTGCTGAGGTTCAAGTCCCTCGAGCGCATAGCTCAATGGGATTTGGATTTCTGAGGTGCAGCATGTCCATTAATTCCGGGTTGGACATGGCTTTATACATCAGGCACAGATTGCCTCTAAGCAGGCGGTATGCAACCGAGTAGAGCTGGAGTTTCTTTAACCGGTCAGCATATGGCATCTGTTTGAGCCCTTTGATCCTCTTGGTGAGGTACTTTTGGGGTCTTTCCAGTTGCTGCAGGTGTCGGGTAAGGTACATCCCAAAAGGGGCATTGTATTCAATTATGGGCCTGATGAGGGATGAGTAAAGAGGCACAATGACCTCCCTTGATCTAGATGTGAATCCCTTCATGATTAGGTAGGCTATATAGAAGGTTTTTCTAACCACTTTGGCCATGTGGTTGTCAAATGAGAGATTACTATCAACTTGGGTCCCCAGGTCCCTAATTACTTCTTCTGTACTTAATGGATTATCACCTGTGTGGTAATTTGTGGGTACTTTGTTTTTGCCAAAGGAGATGACTATACACTTTTTGGCATTTAGCTTGAGGCCATGACTCTGGCACCAGTTATCTGTTTCTATGAGACCCTTTTGGAGGATGCTTGTGTCAGCTGGAGAGTCGATTATAGCGCCCAGTTTGCAGTCATCTGTGAACTTGGTCTGCCACATTTCTCCCGTGTTGGCCTGTACCTCTGAAAAATATATGCCGAACAAGAGAGGTCCCAGGACTGAGCCTTGTGGGACGCCACTTGTAACTGGTTTGGAGTCTGACATGGCTCCAGCAATTCTGACCATGTGGGTTCTGTCCTTGAGCCAGTTTACAACCCATCTAGTGACACAGGGGTTTATATTTAAGCTGGATAGCTTATCTATGATGCCTGAGTGGGGTATTGTATCGAAGGCTTTTGCGAGGTCTAGGTAGGCTGTGTGGGCCACCTTCCCCTTGTCAGTGGCCTTGGTGACTGTTTCAAAGAAATCAACCAGGTTTAAGAGGCATGATCTGCCCTTAACAAAGCCAAACTGGGTAGGATCCAGTGTCTGTAAGTCCCCAATATCTTTATTTATGAGTTCCATGATGATCCTCTCCATAGCTTTGCAGACCAAGCTAGTCAGGCTTATGGGGCGATAGTTTCCAGGATCCGTTGAGGCACCACCTTTGTGGAGAGGGACCACTGTTACTGCACGCCATTCTTTGGGTACATATCCTGTAGTAAGGCTGAGACTGAACAGTAGCTTTATGTTGGAGTTCAGCTCTTCTTGGAGTTCATGTAGCACACAGCCTGGGACACCATCTGTTCCCATTGATGCTGTGTTTTTTGCTTTGGAGAGGGTGACTCTCACCTGAGTATCTGAGATGTCAGGGAGGCAGCAGTCTGCTGGGATAGATAATTGCTCTTTTGGGGGGGAGGGGGAGGAGAAGTTTGCGCTGAACCTGTCAGCCAGGATGTTGGCAATGTCTATGGGTTCAGTGTATTTTTTTGTCATTTTGAACTAACTCTGAGCATATCTGGGAGTTTCCACCCAGGTTCCTAACATAAGTAAAGAAAGCCTTGTGGTTATCTTTAGTGTCCTGTGCAATTTTTCTCTCGAAACTGGCCTTAGATGATTTTATGAGTGCCCGTAGTTTTTTGCTAATACTGATCAGAAATGCCTTCCCTTTTAGGGATTTTGCTCTATCATGCAGTAGCTTCCTCCATCTATTGTATAGTTTGTTTATGGCTGGGGTCCACCAGACTGGACGCCTGCCTTTGGGGGATTGGGTCTTGGTTTTATTTGGGATTGCATGATCCATGCATTCCTGAAGGTGTTCATAGAATGCGTTTATAAACGATTCTGTGGTCTGGGCCGTATTTTCCACAGGCCCGGGGGCTTTGAAGGATTCCACCTCAGTTTTGAGGAGTGTGAAGTTTGCTTTAGAGAAGTTTTTCACTGTGGTTCTTTGGGCAGGAGGTGGGGTCGGGATGTGGATATCCAGTGAGATTAATTTATGGTCTGATCTTACCAGTGAGGGATACACTTCTGGTCTGGAGCATAGAGTCCCGATGTTGGTGATGGTCAGGTCCAGTATGTTTTCCCCTCTTGCGGGAGTGGTGACAAGTTGTTCCATAGCATTTGAGTCTATAAATTCTAGGAACCTTTGGGCTAGGGTGTTGGAGCTAGAGTAATGCTCCCAGTCTATGTTTGGGTAGTTGAAGTCACCCAATATAATGGTGTTTGGGGAGACTTTCATATTTTCCAGTGTTCTCAGGAAGGTCGAGTGGGGTTCCTGGGTTTGGGAAGGTGGTCTGTAGCAGGCTATAAACTGGAAAGCAGTTTTACACACTGTTAGTTGCACATGGATAGTTTCCGATGCTTCGTGCTGTGCCACCAACCTGGAGGTGTGGGTATCTTTGACGAATATTGATACTCCCCCTCCTTTTGTGGTTCGGTCCGAGTTTTGGGGCCGAAAAGTATGGTATGAGGTATAACCTGGTAGTGCTGTGGTGCTCTTGAGAGCCTTGAACCAGGTTTCTGTTACTGCACAGATATCAATGTTCTCCATGCTGAGGAGAGTTTCGAGTGCGTTCATCTTGAGGTTTAGACTTTTGGCATTGAGTAGAATTACCCTTAGTTTCTTTTCCCTTGTGATACCTATGGAGGTGGGTTTGTCTTTTGAACTTTGCCTAAAAAAGGCACTATGGGGGTGGCAAGAGCCTTTGCCAATATCCGAAAGCCCAGGAGTGACAGGTGCAAGCCGTCCCTAGCGAAGCAACGTGGCTTGTCGAACATGTCATCCCAGGCTGACAGGCATTGGATCCCCTTTGAATGACAGCAATACTTAAGCCAATTGTTGAAATTGATCATCTTGTCTTCATATTGTGGCATCATTCTTGGTGAGGGTAGGATGCTACTCAAGGTCAGGGTCATACCGACCTGGGCTACATGCTCAGAGAGCTCCTCTATGTCTCTTTTCATGTAGTCCAGGGAGGTACATCTCAGATCATTCACACCAGTGTGGACAATGACTGAGTCATATTTGTACTTGCCTTGGAGTGACCTGAGTGCTTGTATTATATGTCGGATCCTAGCGCTCGACAGACAGCTCACCGTGACCTTCTCCTTGTTTAGCCTAGGGAGCGGGACGTCAGTGTGCCTGACGATAGAATCACCTATTACAAGTGTATCAGGTGTGTTGTTTAGCCTTAAGAGCTGTGACTGTTCAGCACACTGGCTTTGTGAAGTATGTGTTGCACGTGTTTTTTTTTGGGGTAGTGGTTGCTTGGATGTCTGCTTTGGAGGTCTCTGCTGCTTAGGCAGATTTTTATTTAGAGCCTCCAAGTATGTTTTTGTGTGTTTATGTGTTTGGTTTGCTGTTGTGGTAGGTCTATGTGAGACTGGAATTGTAGTGTGTGTGGTTACCTTGTCCTCCTGACTGGTTATGCCAGTACTGAGTTGAGAGAGCTTAGCCTCCAGTTTGGCTATATGGTTGCATCTCTCACATATGTTGGAACTTGTTGGAAAGAGGAGAGGGTTGTCTGTGTACATGAGGCAGTTGTAACATTGCCTCAAGATTCCCAGATTCACCAGCTGGACTGGACAGGAGATTGACAACTGACCTTGGACATGCTAGAATAGTATAGGGAACTCCTTTATAATTGAAAAAAGGGCCAATGGGGAATAAAGTACTCAAGGGGAGTTTGTTAGGATGTAGTGCTTTCATTTTTTTAGTGCTGACTTATATAATTGCTTTAGTGAGCAAGTGCCAGGCTTTAGATTAGGAATAGGGTGTTTATTTTGAGAGCTACAGCAGTTCTAAGGGAAAAAATGAAGAGCAGACTTTGTGGAGCCGAGAATGGTTTAAACCCAATTAAGCGGTGCTGCCCGATGCTGCGCTATGCGCAAAATCACTCTAAAGTGGGTTTTATACAGGAGGACTTGAAAGAGCTAGAAATTGGCCCAAAACGGCCAATAGACTACCAGATTCTTGTGCTGGGAACATTCCTCCAGGGATAGATAGGCTCCTATAACCTCCCCACTCCCACTGGTGAACAAAGAAGCCTCCTTTTATCCAAGAAAGGAAATGGGCAACACAGGAACTTTCCAAAAGTCCAGAATACAGCAAAGCCTGTATTTGGACTACTCTAGGTCAGGAAAGGCTGTAAACAAGGATAATTTTTGTATTTTTTTTTATTTTTTTGTAAGCAAACAGCAGAAAAATGCAATAAATATGTAACACAGGCTAGCGCACTTGAGTGTGTAGCCTCAACAGGTAAATGCAACAAACAGGACAATCTTTAAAAGTGCAGGTGGAAAAACAGCTTTAAACAGTTCAAAACAGGTAAATGACCAGAAATACTTGCTTTTCAGCTAGATCGGACAGTCGCACAGGTAGTAGCAGGAAAAAAAAACACTTTATCAGGTAAGCAGTCACTCTTTTTGCCTCTCTGCTGCTAGCACCACTCTGCAGGACCACAAGAAGCTTGGCTGAGTAGTAACAAGCACAAAAACCGCGTCAAAGTGGGTTTTATACAGGGGGACTTGAAAGCGCTAGAAATTGGCCCAAAACGGCCAATAGACTACCAGATTCTTGTGCTGGGAACACTCCTCTAGGGATAGATAGGCTGCTCTAAGCTCCCCACTCCCACTGGTGAACAAAGAAGCCTCCTTTTATCCAAGAAAGGAAATGGGCAACACAGGAACTTTCCAAAAGTCCAGAATACAGCAAAGCCTGTATTTGGACTACTCTAGGTCAGGAAAGGCGGGAAACAAGGATAATTGTATGTTTGAATTACCAAGGCTGATGGTTTCCTGAAGGATATTTCAAAAGCCCTGGAGGCAATATCTTCCAAAGTGAAGGTGCTGTTACCTGGTGGGATGTATGTAGAAATAATGTGTACACTTTGTGGCTGTTAGTTTTTAGGAAGATGATGGCCAAGTTCTACTTTGTTGAAGAGATGGAGAGTATACAGATAGAGAGAGGTCAACTACACTGTGGTCAGTAATTGTTATTTGATCTCCTTTTTCAGCCTTTCTTTCTTCTCTTAGAATAGTCTGGCCTGGAGTAGTAAATCTTCATTTTTTATGTCAGGTTCTACCCAAGATTCAGTGAAAATTAAGATATCTGGGAAATGGAGGATGACCAAGGCAAGCCAGTCAGTTAGCTTATTATAATACTTCTTATGTTATTGTTTAGTAGCAGACGGCCTTTATTATTGGCTGATGGGTGGGACACTATTATTATTTTTTGGATGATATACATGTGGAGGTAAGTTATTGTGATGGGACAGGATGGGAAGGAGTTTAGCTCCACGTACAAGAGATCTGTATAAGCACTGGTAGGGGAAAAGCCATAGTTTTATATTTGTGTTCTGAGTCTAATTTATGGAGTAAAGAGTAGTGTCATAACTAAATTGGTTCATAAAGATTTGTATAGGAGGAGTTAAAGAGATTGGTCGCTATGTAGTGATCTGAGTGAAGACATTGCAAGATAGGACTCCTAGATCCAAAGCTGATGAAAGGCTGGCGTGATGTGTAGTGAGGACTGTGGGAAGGAGGAGGCAGTAAGACTAGCAAGTGGGTGGCCATCATTTCGAATGTCATGAGAAACTGTATAGCATAATTCCTCTATATTATACAAATAGACGATGACAAGGAGGAAGGGATTCGAGTTATAGTATAGGAAGCAGAGCAGAAGTGCCAGATTTATCGGACTGTGATGAGAGTTGCTTGTTGATTTGGTTTGGATGGTCAAGCAGTGTGGAACTGTTTACAGGTTAAGTTAGTGAGATTTATTATTAGGATTGGGTGGGGTTAGTTGTATACAGGGACACTTATGCACTGGACTAGTTTTAGGAATGCTGTGAGTTGGAATAGAGACGTATAAATGTAGTGCAAGAAGTGGGTGATAAGAATTGGGGTGGGGTAAGACAACAAAGCAACTCCAAGCAGAGAGAGGGTGAGCGTAGCAGGACTTAGCCACTTCTGCTTTCAGAAGCAATAAGTGAGAGGGGTTGGAATATAAGTAATAGATGTATGGGGGACACATGTAAGTTAGGAGAAAAATGTCAGGAGTAGTACATGTGGAAGGGCAGCTTAATGACCGGTAGGAAGTGTCACAGATACAAGAGCAGCAGCTATAGTACCTGTAAAAGATCATCAGCTATAGCACCTGTGTAAGGGCAGCACAGAGCTATAATACGTGTGTAAGGGCAGTAGCTATAGTACCTCTGTAAGGGCAGCACAGAGCTATAGTATGTGTGTAAGGGCAGCAGCTATAGTACCTGTGTAAGGGCAACACAGAGCTATAGTACCTGTGTAAGGGCAGAAGCTATAGTACCTGTGTAAGGTCAGTAGCTATAGTACTTGTGTAAGAGCAGCAGCTATAGTACCTGTGTAAGGGCAGCACAGAGCTGTAGTACGTGTGCAAGGGCAGCAGCTATAGTACCTGTGTAAGGGCAGCACAGAGCTATAGTACCTCTGTAAGATCAGCAGCTATAGTACCTGTGTAAGGGCAGCACAGATTTATAGTACCTGTGTAAGGTCACCAGCTATAGTACCTGTGTAAGGTAAGCAGCTATAGTACCTGTGTAAGGGCAGCACAGAAGCTATAGTACCTGTGTAAGGGCAGCAGCTATAGTACCTGTGTAAGAGTGGCAGCTATAGTACCTGTGTAAGGGCAGCACAGAGCTATAGTACCTGTGTAAGGTCAGCAGCTATAGTACCTGTGTAAGGGTAGGACAGAAGCTATAGTACCTGTGTAAGGGCAGCAGCTATAATACATGTGTAAGGGTGGCAGCTATAGTAAATGTGTAAGGGCAGCAAAGAGCTATAGTACCTGTGTAAGGTCAGCAGATATAGTACCTGTGTAAGGGCAGCACAGAAGCTTTAGTACCTGTGTAAGTGCAGTAGCTATAGTACTTGTGTAAGGTCAGCAGCTATAGTACCTGTGTAAAATCAGCAGCTATAGTACTTGTGTAAGGGCAGCACAGAACCTCTAGTACCTGTGTAAGGTCAGCAGCTATAGTACCTGTGTAAGGTCAGCAGCTATAGTACCTGTGTAAGAGCAGCAGCTATAGTACCTGTGTAAGGGTAGCACAGAGCTATAGTACATGTGTAAGGTCAGCAGCTATAGTACCTGTGTAAGGGCAGCACAGAGCTGTAGTACATGTGCAAGGGCAGCAGCTATAGTACCTGTGTAAGGGCAGCACAGAGCTATACTACCTGTGTAAGTTCAGCAGCTATAGTACCTGTGTGAGGGCAGCACAGAAGCTATAGAACCTGTGTAAGGGCAGTAGCTATAGTACTTGTGTAAGGTCAGCAACTATAGTACCTGTGTAAGATCAGCAGCTATAGTACCTGAGTAAGGGCAGCACAGAGCTATAGTACCTGTGTAAGGGCAGCAGCTACAGTACCTGTGTAAGTTCACCCGCTATAGTGCCTTTGTAAGGTCAGCAGCTATAGTACCCATGTAAGGGCAGCACAGAGCTATAGTACCTGTGTAAGCTCAGCAGCTATAGTACCTGTGTAAGGGCAGCACAGAGCTGCAGTACCTGTGTGAGGTCAGCAGCTGTAGTACCTGTGTAAGGGCAGTACAGAGCTATAGTGCTTGTGTAAGGTCAGCAGCTATAGTACCTGTGTAAGGGCAGTACAGAGCTATAGTACTTGTGTAAGGTCAGCACAAAAGCTATAGTATATGTATAAGATCAGCAGCTATAGTACCTGTGTAAGAGCAGCAGCTATAGTACCTGTGTAAAGGCAGCACAGAGCTAAAGTATCTGTGTAAGTCAGTACAGATGCTATAGTACCTGTGTAAGGGCAGTACAGAGCTATAATACCTGTGTAAGGTCAGCAGCTATAGTACCTGTGTAAGTGATGCACAGAGCTATAGTACCTCCGTAAGGGCAGCACAGAGCTTTAGTACATGTGTAAGGTCAGCAGCTATAGTACCTGTGTATGGGATGAACAGAAGCTATAGTACCTGTGTAAGGTCAACAGCTATAGTACCTGTGTAAGATCAGCAGCTATAGTACCTGTTTAAGGGCAGCACAGAGCTATAGTACCTGTGTAAGGGCAGCAGCTATAGTACCTATGTAAGGGCAGCACAGAGCTATAGTACCTGTGTAAGGGCAGCAGCTATAGCACCTGTGTAAGGGCAGCACAGTGCTATTGTACCCGTGTAAGGGCAGCAGCTATAGTACCTGTGTAAGGACAGCACAGAAGATATAGCACCTGTCTTAGGGCAGCAGCTATAGTACCTGTGTAAGGGCAGCACAGAGCTACAGTACCTATGTAAGGTCAGCAGCTATATTACCTGTGTAATGGCAGCACAGAAGCTATAGTACCTTTGTAAGGGCAGCAGCTATAGTACCTGTGTAAGGGCAGCACAGAGCTATAGTACCTGTGTAAGGGCAGCAGCTATAGTGCTTGTGTTAGGGCAGCACAGAAGCTATAGTACATGTGTAAGGGCACCACAGAGCTATAGTACCTGTGTAAGGACAGCACAGAAGATATAGCACCTGTCTTAGGGCAGCAGCTATAGTACCTGTGTAAGGGCAGCACAGAGCTACAGTACCTGTGTAAGGTCAGCAGCTATATTACCTGTGTAATGGCAGCACAGAAGCTATAGTACCTTTGTAAGGGCAGCAGCTATAGTACCTGTGTAAGGGCAGCACAGAGCTACAGTACCTGTGTAAGGGCAGCAGCTATAGTACTTGTGTTAGGGCAGCACAGAAGCTATAGTACATGTTTAAGGGCACCACAGAGCTATAGTACCTGTGTATGGTCAGCAGCTATAGTTCCTGTGTAAGGGCAGCAGCTATAGTACCTATGTAAGGGCAGCACAGAACTATAGTACCTGTGTAAGGTCACTTG
>NC_056746.1:1336873696-1336903696 GCF_019279795.1 Protopterus annectens | reverse complement strand
GCTGTGAGACCCTAGTGTAGTATGTTAACATCATTTGGGGAGTCAATGACAGCACGCAGCTTACAGTCATATGCAAACTTGGTCAGCCACAGGCCCTTTGTCTTTGTCTGGACCTCTGAGGAGTAGATGCCAAACAGTAGGGAGCCTAGGGCAGATCTCTGGGGAACATAACTTGTGACAGGTGGTTGTCAGAGGTGGAGGCACCTATTTTGACTTTGTGGGTCCTATCATTGAGCCAGTTGGCCACCCACCTGATGAGATAGGGATTTATGCCAAATTGTGTTAGGTTTTTGATGATGCCCAAATGGGGGATTGTGTCAAAGGCTTTGGCCAAGTCAAGGTAAGCTGTGTGTACTGACTTTCCCTCATCCAGGGCCTTGGTGGCAGTCTCAAAAAGTCAACCAGGTTCAACAGGCAAGATCTGCCCTTGACAAATCTGAACTGGGTGTGGTCAAGTGCTTGGAGATTGCATATGTCCTTGTTTATGAGATCCATAATAATATGCTCCATGGCTTTACAGATCGGACTTGTAAAGCTAATCGGGCAATAGTTTCCAGAGTCAGTAGTGGCACCACGTTTGTGCAAGGGGATGACAATGGCAGTTCTCTACTCTGTTGTAATGAAGCCTTTACTTGGGCTGTGGTTGAACTGGATGCTTAATGGCAAAGCTAGTTCTTGCTGGAGATGGTGCAAAATACGGCCTGGGATACTATCAGTTCCCATGGAAGCTGTGTTCTTCACCTTGGATATGGCCTTTAACACTTGCACTACAGAGATGTGAAGGTGTGGGACAAGTATCGGGGATGGTGAATGGGCCTTTGGGGGGAAAGGGGGGTGAAGTTTGTGGTGAACCTAACTATTAGCAGGTTGGTTAAGTCAACAGGATCAGTGCAAGTGGTACCTTTAAGTACTAATTTGAATCAAACCTGAGCTTTGCCATGGAGGTTTCTGATGTAACTGAAGAAGGCTTTGTAGTTTCTCTTTGTTTTAGAGGCTAGTTTCAATTCATAATCAGATTTGTAGCTTTTCACTGGTGATCTGCCATGGGATAGCTTGCTGTTTTAAATTTGTAGTGGATGTAGTTAAAATTTCAGGTAGTCTCACCAACTCATTTTACTATGCTATAGCTGCAGGAACTAATTGCACATTTTTCTGCACATATCATTTCCATATGATGGGATGAGTTTTCTATTGGATTTCACTGTTGTCATCATAGGTGTTGGAACATGCAGACTGTATAAAACAAAGTGATTTCAACATCTGACCCAATAACTAGTCATTAACTCAAAGGGCAGTGGTCTGACTTTCAGGATGGTGGCATCATAGTGCAGAAGCTGTCTTGCCAGGTTTCAATTCTGTGAAGAAAATTGAGGACCATTTTTTTAAAGACCGGCATATATTTAACCATTGAAAAGAAGAAGAAAGTAGACTTTAAAACATTTCAAAGAATACTCTTAGGACAATAAGCTATTCATCCTTTTTGTAATAAGCTGTCATCCATGGAAGCAGTTGTGACTAGATACAAAAAATCTTTAGTTAGCCAGCAGCATCAAATAAATGAGGGAAACACTGAACTAACTGAACGGAAAGAAAAAAGACATAGAACTCTTGGAAGAAGGTATTCATATACATAATGCCTAGAAAAATATAAGTATCTTGTACACTCTGTGCTCAGATCATGCATATTCATGTTTTTCTGAACAATACAAAGGACTGCACAGCATACCAAGACATATAGGTCAGTCCTGTGCTTTGGAGGCAAACAATGCCTTTTACAAGACAGCAGGGTACAGCACAGCAGTGGCAGGCAGCTATTGTACCACACTATGGAGCTACTGTAGTAGCTAAGGTATATTGTACCATACTATGGAATTACCTGTAGTAACAAAGGTATAGTGTACCACACTATGGAGCTACTGTAGTAGCTAAGGTATATTGTACCACACTATGGAGCTACCTGTAGTAACTAAGGTATATCGTACCACTCTATGGAGCTACCTGTAGTAACTAAGGTATATTGTACCACACTATGGAATTACCTGTAGTAACTAGGATATATTATACCACACTATGGAGCTACCTGTAGTAACTAAGGTATATTGTACCATACTATGGAGCTACCTGTAGTAACTAAGGTATTTTGTACCATACTATGGAATTACCTGTAGTAACTAAGGTATATTGTACTACACCATGGAGCTACTGTAGTAAATAAGGTATATTGTACCATACTATGGAGCTACATGTAGTAACTAAGATGTATTGCTCCATCCTGTGGAGTGACATGTAGTAAGAAACATATATTGTATGATAAAATGTTGTGACATCTAGTCAGTAAGCTATATTGTATCATACCATGGAGCTAATGTAGTAAATAAGGTATATTGTACACACTATGGAGCTAGTTGTATAAACTAATGTATGTTGTACCACACTATGGAGCTACCTGTAGTAACTAAGGCATATTGTAACACACTATGGAGCTACCTGTAGTAACTAAGGTGTATTGTACCATGCTATGGACCTACCCGTAGAAACTAAGGTGTATTGTATCATACTATAGAGGTACATTTAGTAACTAAGGTAGATTGTATCAATACTATGGAGCTACATGTAGTACCTAAGGTGTATTGTACCACACTATTGAGCTACCTGTAGTAACTAATGTATATTGTACCATACTATAGAGCTACATGTAGTACCTAAGGTATTTTGTACCATACTATGGTGCTACCTGTAGTACCTAAGATGTATTGTACCATACTATGGAGAAACATGTAGTAACTAAGGTAGATTGTATTATACTATGGAGCTACATGTAGTATCTAAGGTGTCTTGTACCATACTATGGAGGTACATGTAGTAACTAAGTTTATTATATCATCCTATGGAGTTACATGCAATAACTAAGGTATATTGTACCATACTATGGATCTACATGTAGAAACTAAGGTGTATTGTACCATACTATCTAGCTGCCTGTAGTAAGGTATATTGTATCATACTATTGTGCTACCTGTAGTAACTAAGGTATATTGTACCACACTATGGAACTATATGTAGTAACTAAGGTATATTGTACCACACTAGGGAGCTACCTGTAGTAACTAATATATTTTGTACCATACTATACAGCTACTTGTAGTACCTACGGTATATTGTACCATACTATGGAGCTACATGTAGTACCTAATGTCTATTCTACCATACTATCTAGCTACCTGTAGTAAGTAAGGTATATTGTACCATACTATGGAGCTACATGTAGTAACTAAGGTATATTGTACCACAATATGGAGCTACCTGTAGCAACTAATGTATATTGTACCATACTGCATAGCTACATGTAGTACCTAATGTGTATTGTGCTATACTATCTGGCTACCTGTAGTAAGTAAGATTTATTGTACCATATTATGGAATTACCTGTAGTAACTAAGGTATATTGTATCACACTATGGAGCTACCTGTAGTAACTAAGGTATATTGTGCCATACTATGGAGCTACCTGTAGTAACTAATGTATATTGTACCATAATATGGAATTACCTGTAGTAACTAAGGTATATTGTACCACACTATGGAGCTACTGTAGTAACTAAGATATACTGTACCATACTATGGAGCTGCATGTAGTAATTAAGGTATATTGTACCATACTATGGAGCTACATGTAGTAGCTAAGATGCATTGCTCCATCCTATGGAGTGACATGTAGTAAGAAATGTGTATTGTACCATAGTGTGGAGTGACAGCTAGTAAATAAGATATATTGTATCATACTATAGTGATACATGTAGTAACTAAGGTATGTTTCATCATACTACAGAGATACATGTAGAAACTAAGGTATATTGTGCTATACTATGGAGCTACCAGTAGTAAGCAAGGTATATTGTACAATACTATTGAGCTAAATGTAGTAACTATGGCATATTAAACAAAACTATGGAGCTACATGTAGTACCTAAGGTATATTGTACCATACTATGGAGCTACCTGCAGTAAGTAAGGAATATTGTACCATACTATCTACCTGTAGTAAGAGTAAGTAAGGTATATTGTTCATATTATGGCACAATATGTAGTAACTAAGGTGTATTACTCCATACAATGGAGCAATGTGTAGTAAGTAAGGTGTATTGTACCATAATATGGGGTGATTCACATCTAGTAAGTAAGATATAGTGTACCATACATGGGAGCTACATGTAGTAAGTAAGGTATATTGTACCATACTATAGAGCTACATGTAATAACCAAGGCATATTGTACCATACTATGGAGCAATTGACATCTAGTAAGTAAGATTTATCGTACCATACTTGGGAGCTACATGTAGTAAGTAAGGTATATTGTACCATACTATAGAGCTACATGTAATACCCAAGGTGTATTGTGCCATACCTGGGAGCTACATGTAGTAAGTAAGGTATACTGTACCATACTATAGAGCTACATGTAATACCCAAGGTGTATTGTACCATACTATAGAGGTACATGTAGTAAGTAAGGTATACTGTACCATACTATGGAGTGATTGACATCTAGTAAGTAAGCTATACTGTATCATACTTGGGAGCTACATGTAGTAAGTAGGGTATGTTGAACCACACTATGGAGATACATGTAGTAAATAAGGTATATTATAACATATTTTAACAGTAACTAAGGTGTATTACTCCATACTATGGAGCAATGTGTAGTAAGTACGGTGTATTGTACCATAATATGAAGTGACTGACATCATGTAAGTAAGATATATTGTCCCATACTTGGGAGCTACATGTAGTACATAGGGTATCTTGCACCATATTATGAAGCTAAATGTAATAATTAAGGGATATTGTACCATAATATTGAGCTACATGTAGTAAGTAAGGTATATTGAACCACACTATGGAGATACATGTAGTAAGTAAGGTATGTTGAACCACACTATGGAGATACATGTAGTAAGTAAGGTATATTGTACCACAGTATGGAGATACATGTAGTAAGTAAGGTATGTTGAACCACACTATGGAGATACATGTAGTAAGTAAGGTATATTGTACCACAGTATGGAGATACATGTAGTAAGTAAGGTATATTGTACCACACTATGGAGATACATGTAGTAAGTAAGGTATGTTGAACCACAGTATGGATATACATGTAGTAAGTAAGGTATATTGTACCACAGTATGGAGATACATGTAGTAAGTAAGGTATGTTGAACCACACTATGGAGATACATGTAGTAAGTAAGGTATATTGTACCACACTATGGAGATACATGTAGTAAGTAAGGTATATTGTACCACAGTATGGAGATACATGTAGTAAGTAAGGTATATTGTACCACAGTATGGAGATACATGTAGTAAGTAAGGTATGTTGAACCACACTATGGAGATACATGTAGTAAGTAAGGTATATTGTACCACACTATGGAGATACATGTAGTAAGTAAGGTATATTGTACCACACTATGGAGATACATGTAGTAAGTAAGGTATATTGTACCACAGTATGGAGATACATGTAGTAAGTAAGGTATATTGTACCACAGTATGGAGATACATGTAGTAAGTAAGGTATGTTGAACCACACTATGGAGATACATTTATTAAGTAAGGTATATTGTACCACACTATGGAGATACATGTAGTAAGTAAGGTATATTATAACATACTTTAATAGTAAATAAGGTGTATTGTACCATACTATAGAAGCACATGTAATAAGCAAAATATATCATACTGTATTATGGTGCTATGTAGTAAGGCATGTTAAACCATATTACAGAGCTAGATGTACCTCTGTAGTAAGGTATAACTGATCACTGTTGCAATATGACTGTTGCAATGTTACTGACTTGAAACTGTAATTTTATTGGCCAAAAGGGGTCATTTCCAAAACTCCTTCATCTTCCTCTCTTAAAACCTAGTTGCCTCGTGGTTTTGGCGTCTTTTCAGGCTTGTTGGCTGTTGGTGAAGCACCCACCAAGAGGAGAAAACGCTGAGAGAAGAAAGGAGCCACTTTTGAGATTTTAAATATTTTTCCTCTGTTTATTTGATAAGTTTTTCTGCATAGCTGCCTAGTTTGAGCATTTTCTGGCTTGTTAAACTTGATTTCTGCATTAGTAGCTGTATTTAGAGCACATCCAAAAGCTGTTTACTGAATTTCCTGTTTGCACTTAATTTTAAAATTGTTTTTTTTCTCAAAACTTGCATATTTTCTGTCTTTGACCTAGCACTCTTGTGTGGGGTCATTTACTGCACTGTTATAACTTGATATTACTTGTGAACCTCTGCTATCTCTGAAAAAACAAAAACAAAAAAAAAATCTTGCTTTTTTCCCACTTTTCTGAGATTTAAAAAAGTTTGAGTCACAGGCTTGCTGTTCTTGAACTGTTTTGTAAGTTTCTGTGAGGCCATTTTTGCTTTGGCTAAAGGAAAGTCTCTCTGTTGATCAGTGGCAGTGATAAATATTGAGCTGCTTCCCTGCCCCCCGTGGGAGTGGTTACTGGCTTGAAACTGTAGTTTTATTGGCTGTTTTGGGTCAATTCCTGGCTCTTTCCAGCCCCTGCTATCAAGCACGCTTTAGAGTGCTTTAGCGTGATTTAGCGCGGAGTTGCCACTAGAGCAGCATCGGGCAGCGCTGGTTTAACAAGGTTAAACTTTTTCTGGCTCCATAAAGTCTGTTCTTCATTTTTTCCCTTAGAACTGCTCTACTAGTAATCTAAACAGTATATCCCTTAACTTTTTTGCGCAGCACTTGTTCCTAAAAGCTTTTACTTGTCTTAAAAGCATCTTCTTTTCAGGTTTAGCACTTCTGTATTATACAAAGTTCCTCACTAGCAAAACCCCCCCAGGAGTACCCACTTCCTTACTAAGTCCTCTCTTATTCAGTTACACCCCTAACTTCTAAATTTCTCTAGCATGTCGAAGGGCCAGATGCTGGCGTCCTCTCCTGTCCAGTTGGTGAATTTGGGAATATTGAGGCAATGTTACAATTGCCTCATGTACACTGACAACCCTCTCCTCCTCCCACATAACACAAATACTTGCGAGAGATGCAGCTATTTAGCCAAACTGGAGGCTGAGCTCTCTCAACTCAGGACTGGCAAGACCAGACAGGAGGAGAAGGCAACTACACACACCACAAAACCAGTCTCACATAAAGCTATCACAACAATGAATCAAACACATAAACACACAAAGTCATACTCGGAGGCTCTGAGCAAAAATTTACCTAAACAGCAGAGGCCTCCAAAGCAGACATCCAAGCAACTGCCACCTCATGACACACCACAGGCAACACATAAACCACAAAATCAGTGTGCAAAGCAGTCACAGCCCTTAAGGCCAAATACAACACCAAACATACTTGTCATAGGTGACTCCATAGTCAGACACACTGACGTCCCACTCACCAGGCTGAACAAGGAGCGAGTCACAGTAAGCTGCCTATCGGGCGCTAGAATCTGCCACATAACACAAGCACTCGGGTCACTCCACAGCAAGTACAAATATGACACAGTCATTGTCCATGCTGGTGTGAACGACCTGAGACGTACCTCCCTGGACTACATGAAAAGAGACATAGAGGAGCTCTCTGATTATGTAGCCCAGGCAGGTATGACCCTGACCCTGAGCAGTATCCTTCCTTCACCAAGAATGATGCCACAACATAGAGACAAGATGATCAGCTTTAACAATTGGCTTAATTTCAGGTGTCATTCAAAGGGGATCCAGTGTCTGTCTGCCTGGGATGACATGCTTGACAAGCCACGCTGCTTCGCAAGGGATGGCTTGCACCTGTCACCCCTGGGATTTCAGATACTGGCTAAGGCTCTTGCCACCCCCATAGTGCCTTTTTTAGGCAAGGCTCAAATTCTAAACCTACCACCCTAGAAAACAAAAATGGGAAGAAACTAAGGGTAATGCTGCTCAATGCCAGAAGTCTAAATCTCAAAATGCACGCTCTTGAGGGCCTTCTCAGTATGGAGAACATTGATGTCTGTGCTGTGACTGGTTCAAGGCTCCTGAGAGCACCCCAGCACTATCAGGTTTTACCTCATATCATGCGTTCCAGCCCCAAAACCCGGACCACACCACAAAAAGGAGGGGGTGTATCCATATTCATCAAGGATACCCACACCTCCAGGTTGGTGGCAATGCATGAAGCATCGGAAACCATCCAGGTGCAATTAACCATAGGCAAAACTGCTCTACAATTTGTAGCATGCTACAGGCCACCCTCTCAAACTCAGGAACCCCACACAGCCTTCCTGAAGACACTGGAGGGTATACATGTATCTCCAAACACCATTATTTTGGGTGACTTCAACTACCCGAATATAGACTTGGAACATTACTCAAGCCCCAACTTTCTAGCCCAAAGGTTCCTGGAGTTCATAAATTCAAATGCCATGGAACAACTAGTCACCGTTCCCACAAGAGGAGAAAATATACTAGATCTCATCATCACAAACATGGGGACACAATGCTCCACACCGGAAGTATATCCCTCATTGGTGAGATCAGATCACAAACTTATCTCACTGGAAATCCACATCCCGCCCCCACCCCAAACAAAGAAGACCACAGTGAAGAACTTCTCTAAAGCAAACTTCACACTACTCAAGACTGGTGTGGCATCCTTCAAGGCCCCCGAGCCAGTGGAAACCACAACCCAAGCTGCGAAAGCCCTTACAAATGCCTTCTACGAACACCTCCAGGACTGCATGGATCAGGCAATCCCTAATAAAACCAAGACTCTTTCCACCAAGGGCAAACGTCCAGTCTGGTGGACCCCAGCCATAAACAAACTTTACAATAAGAGGAGAAAGCTGTTACATGATAGAGCAAAATCCATAAAAGAGAAGACACCCTTGATCATTATTAGTAAAAAAATACGAGCACTCATAAAATCATCCAAGGCCAAATTTGAGAGAAAAATTGCAATAGATTCAAAAGACAATCATAAGGCCTTCTTCAGCTATGTTAGAAACCTGGGTGGAAACTCCCAGATATGTGCAGAATTAGTCCAAAATGATACAAAAATCACTGAACCCACAGACATTGCCAACATACTGGCAAACAGGTTCAGTGCAAACTTCACCCCCCCTCTCCCCCCAAAAGGAGAGATAACTATCCCAGCGGAGTGTAGCCTCCCAGACATCTCTAATGCGCAGGTGAAAGCTGCTCTCTCTAAAGCTAAAAACACAGCATCAATGGGACCGGATGGTGTCCCCGGCTGTGTGCTACACGAACTCAACGAGGAACTGAACCCACATATAAGGCAGCTGTTTAATCTTAGCCTTACCACAGGATATGTGCCCAAGGAGTGGCGTACGGCAACTGTGGTCCCACTCCACAAAGGCGGTACCTCTACGGACCCTGGAAATTACCGCCCCATAAGCTTAACAAGCCTGGTCTGCAAAGCTATGGAGAGGATCAAAACAGAACTCATAAACAAAGACATAGGGGACTTGCAGACATTGGACCCGACCCAGTTTGGCTTTGTCAAGGGCAGATCATGCCTTTTGAACTTGGTCGACTTCTTCGAAACAGTCACCAAGGCCATTGATGAGGGAAAGGCAGTCCATACAGCCTACCTTGACCTTGCAAAAGCTTTCGACACAATACCCCACTAGGGTATTATGGAGAAACTTACCAGCTTAAATGTAAACCCATATGTCACAAGATGGGTTGCAAACTGGCTAAAGGACAGAACCCACAGGATTAGAGTTGCTGGCGCCATGTCAGACTCCAAGCCGGTCACAAGTGGGGTCCCACAGGGCTCAGTCCTTGGCCCCCTGTTGTTCGGCATCTACTTCTCAGAAGTACAGGCAAACATAGGAGGACTATGGCTGACAAAGTTTGCAGATGACTGCAAACAGGGCACCATAGTGGAAAGTACATCGGACACAGATATCCTTCAGAGGGGTCTCACGGAAACTGATAACTGGTGCCAGAGCCATGGCCTGAAGTTAAATGCCAAAAAATGTATAGTCATACCCTTCGGGAAAAACAAGGTAACCCCAAGCTACCATATAGGTGGCAATCCATTAAGCACAGAAGAGGTTATCAGTGACCTGGGGACCCAGGTTGACAGTGGCCTTTCTTTTGACACTCACATTGCTAAAGTGGTTAGAAAGACCTTCTACATTGCCCACCTGATCATGAAGGGATTCACATCCAGATCAAGTGAGGTCATTGTTCCCCTGTACTCTTCACTTATCAGACCAATGATCGAGTACAATGCCCCATTCGGGATGTATCTCACCCGACACCTGCAGCAATTGGAGAGACCCCAAAAGTTCCTCACCAAAAGGATAAAGGGACTCCAAAATCTGTCATATGCTGCCAGACTGAAGAAACTCTAGCTCTATTCAGTCGCATACCGCCTGCTCAGAGGTGACCTGTGCCTGACATACAAGGCCATGTCCAACCCGGAATTAATTGACATGCTCCACCTAAAAAAAATCCAAATCTACCAGATCCACTAGAGCAAGCGACTTAAACCTTAGCACGGATATAAATAGGACATGCTGGAGGGATAGATTTGTCACCCAGAGACTCCCTATGCTGTGGAATAAAATCCCAGTCCATGTGAGGCAGAGCACCTCGATGGCTCTGTTCAAGAGAAATCTTGACCGGTGGATGGGAGATTGTAGGTTTACCTCGGGAATCATCTCTGTGTCACTGCTGGACAGAGGCACAACAAACTAATGGGCACAGTATTTTTTAACATAAGGGGTGGTGTAAGCCACAAAACTTTGGGCTAGGCTTATAAATGCCTTAGGGCAGATAGCCTAGTATAAACCTATGAACCTATGAACCTATATGATCCACTATCTTCTAAGGGACTGATTGATTCATAAATAAAAAAAATAAACTTTTGTTTACTAAAGAGCATGGCAGACTGAGGGTTATTATTATATTATATTAATGAGGATATTATTTAATGTTGAGCTTCTATTTGCAGGGGCTTACCAGTAATACTGGAAAGGGGTGGGAAAAGTTTAGTTGTAATAGCAGCTTTGCTGCATCAGAGGACACTCTCTTGATGGTACTTTTTTTCTCCAAAGTACAATGGACTTCTTGTTAGGGTTTTATTTTAACAGTGCTGATATGCTGTTCACCTCTGTCAGCTGAATATCAGATTCAGAATGGAGGGGGTTTACTATTTTGACAGGGTTTGCACATTCAGGTAGTATGCAGCTGGATTCCTGAGGCTTTTACTACATTCATCCAGCTGCTGCTTCCTGTGCTTTTTGGAAAGGGTTTATTTACATATGCAATCCATGCATGGACATACATGGAATACACTGGCTGTGGAGTGGGACAAAATAGCAGAAAATTTCTTACCCTGTAGTACTTCCGCATTTATAGATCTTAACAGATTTTGATATGCAAATCTTTATATAACCAAGCCTAATCCATTGCAGACAATGCATATGAATAAAACCCAGAGAAAGTGAAACTGGCAAACTGCATGAAGAAATTATTTAACAGATTAATAACATAGGTGATCTGAAAACAGAAAGTAGGACATGAGAGTTGTTGGGGTACCCGATGAACTAAGATATGATAATATTTTGTCTTTCATTAAAAACATTCTAAATGTGTTATATTTGGCACAGGGACTTAACAGTGAAACTGAAAGAAGTCACAGAGTGTGGGAAAAAGACTGAAGGAGGTCCCCAATAATGTCTAAAGGTGCTGCACATACCTCTCAACTATCCAGAATTTGCAAAATGTCCAGATTTTTAACTAATATTTTTAGTCTGGCCCTCATAAAACGCATGCTCTTCTAGCATACCATTTAGAACTAAAGTCACTAAATAATGACAGATTTTTGACTTTCAGACATCCATTAGAAAGTGGGTGCTAATACAAACCGATTATTCAAGCAATGTTCTAAGTTTATGAGAGCAATATTTAAAATGTGCCCCTATTTTTGCAACTTTACCCTTCTATTATTTTCGAATGCTTCCAGATTTCCATCTCTAAGAGGATGACAGGCATGCTCATAGGTTCATAGGTTAGTACTAAGCTAACTGCCCTTGTGAGCCATTTTAAGCCTAGCCAATTATCCCTTGTGAGATTCAAACCCTGCACCTTGTGTTTGTAAGGCAAACACCTTCACCATTAGGCCACCCTCCCAACCCTCCTGCTGCATTATTACCAAATTAAAGAATAGTTAGTAAATAAAAGGAGGAAAAATTGGAATAAGATGGAAAAATCTTGAAATCAAATTCCAATGACTTCTCTAAAGAAAAAAATGGGCAAAACAGCAAAGTTACCCATACAGGAATGAATTTCATAAATGTGGAACATTAACCTCATTTGTATATCCTGCTGGTTTAATTAGATCTCTGTTGTGTCAGAGGTCTTCTTGAAAGACATTAAAGATGCTGAGAAACTGACTAGACACTGCTGCGGTTATTACTTCTGGCAACTCTGCTGCAGGCTGAGGTCCATATCTAGACATTCAGAGCCAAGCACCCTTCCTGCTATGACACCATCACCCTTACCATGGACATCTCCATAGAGCTGGTAATAAACTAGCCATCCATGATTCTTTCTTGTTGTCCAATTCTTCAGGCTGTAAATCTACAAGTGTACCTTATACTCTAGGAAAACACAGGCTAGTAAGCCTGCTCAAGTGAAACCTAATCCTCATATGTTGCCTGAACAAAAAAAAAAAAAAAAAACAGGCAAAGGGAACAAAATGAAATAGTGCCTAAAGGGTATTTACCTCCCACTGACTTAAAGTTCCCTATTTCAGAGGAGGTGGTGGGATGGAAGGTGGACTGCAGCAGTCCTATTTCAGAGGAGGTGGTGGGATGGAAGGTGGTCTGCAGCAGTAATCACACATGCACATCTACTGACTTCAGGACTGTGCTGTGTTCATTTTGCGATTCAGTGTTGCAGTCATTATGCCAGAGACGACTATCAGAAACTGACACCCCCTGCAGATGGGGGAATTGAAGACCACAGTGGAAGAAGGCAGCATGCCATTCAAAATAACAGTGGTATAACCTATCTTAGCCCTAGAGATCAGGTGCAGTCTGCAATGTTTGGAAAAAGTGTGAACAGAGGACCAAGAAACTGCTTCCAGGATATCTTGAGCGCTAACCATTTTAAAAAGTCTGTAATGGTAGCTATTTCCTTAGTTTGCTGTGATCTGATTTTGCCCTACATTTTTTTCTTGAAAGTGAATGGGAGAAATAAATAAATTGTGCTACCCCTTAGTAAAGGTCAGCTTGGATATAAGCAGCTCTTTCTTCTTTTCAGAAAAAGCTACAATTTGCTTAGATTTCCCAAAGTCATCTGTTTTATCCAAATAGAATCTCAGTTGTTGTGAACATCTAGTGAATGTAAGATTATCTGCCTGCTATTCCGAGGAGAAGGAAAACACTAACAACTGAACTGGCTGATTAATTAACTCTGGAACTAATTTGGGCATAAAGTAGAAGTTAATGAGTAAGGTAATCTTGTACATATGAAAGATACAGGTTCTTTACTCATGATGGCCTGCAGTACTGAAACCATCCTATAGCTGAGTTAAATGCAACCAAAAAAAAAAGTTTTGTAAGAGAGGAGTTTAACATCTGCCATTACAGCTCTTTCATAGAGATGAAACGGTAGTTTTTCCAGCATGAATTTAAGGTTTCAAGCTGAAGCAAGAACCCACATAGGTGGACTGAGGTTATATTCCCTATATGAACTGTATGATAGGTGTTCAGGATGCCAATGGGGAAGTCCAAGAGTAAGTAGGCCAAAATGTCTGAAAGATACACTTTAATAGAGGAGTATGCCAGTCCAGTAGGAAAGAGCTCATAAATATTTTATGACCTTGGGCACAGCCTATCATTAGGTTTCAGGTTCTTTCCTTGGCACCAGAAGGAAAACTTCTTGCCACTTCGGTAGGCATAATCTTCTGGTACTTGCTCTCCTAGCCTCCCTCATGATGTTAAACATGTCCCTAGGGCATAGATACCCACAAAGGAGAAGAAATGTGTCCTCCAAGCTTCTAGGATCATGATGGACAGGTTGGGAAGTATAAGGGAACCCCTGCATTGTGTCAAAAGGTCCACTTGCCAAGACATCAAGATATGATTCTTCATGGCCAGCTAGAACAGATATGAAACCCAATGGCTGCCTTGGGCAGAAAGTAGTGATTTGTTATTTTTGGCCTGTTTTCACTCATTTTCTAGACTACCCTGTGAAGCTATGTGCGTGATGTGGGAGGATCACAGCTAGAGTAATTTTCGGAGGTGATATGAAGTTCACCCGAGCCAAACCTCAATCAGGAAACTCAAGAAAAAAACAAACTGCTGTTCCTGCACAGAGAGAGACTCTTATAATTCCAGAACAAGTATCAACATCTACTATTTTAATACAAGTAAAATCCGGCAAAAGTAAAGAAATAAAACAATAAAATCACAGCATAGCAGCAAAAAGTCTCCGTCTTCAAACCAACAGAAGGATAAGCGCTTTTGTCAATGCCTTTTTCAGATCCTGTTGGTTAGCAAAACACACCCACTTCATATTTATTTATTTATTTATTTTACATTTGTTAAGCGGGGGTGTTTGACTTAGCAGAAAAGGCCCTTTTTCGTCAGAGGCCCGGGGAGAAAAGCTCCACATAGAAAAATTACAGACACATTTAATTATTTAGACATGATCAGTATACACACAAATTACAATAGACATGTTTTTACAGTGGTATGCAGCACATCAACAGTTCATAGGTTCATAGGTCGGTACTAGGCTATTGGCCCTAGGGCCTATACAAGCCTAGTCATAATAATTCCCTGGCTGTTTCTTCCAACACTATTTACTTCCCTGGACCCCTGTCTAGCAGGGCGACTGACGTGATCCCCGGGGTGAATTTCCTTTCTCCTATCCAATCATCAAGGTTCCTTTTGAAGAGGTCCAAAGAGGTGCTCTGCTTGACATGTATGGGCAGTCTATTCCAGAGTCTGGGGAGTCTCTTTGTCAGGAACCTATCCCTCCAGCATGTTTTGTTTATTGTGATGACAAGGTTTAGATCCCTGGAGCATGTTGCTCTGAGGGATTGGGATTTCTTTAAGTGTAGCATGTCCAACAGCTCTGGGTTTGATATGGCCTTGTATGTTAAGCAGAGATCACCTCTGAGTAGACGATATGCAACAGAGTATAGCTGGAGTTTTTTAAGACAGTCAGCATTGGACATCTGCTTTAGGCCTGTGATTCTTTTAGTAAGGTATTTCTGCGGTCTTTCCAGTTGTTGCAGGTGTCTTGAGAGGTACATACCAAATGGGGCATTGTATAATGGGTCTAATGAGGGATGAGTACAGTGGGACAATGACCTCCTTTTTTCTGGATGAAAAGCCCTTAGTGATGAGGTGTGCCACATAGAAGGATTTCCTGACTTTTGTGGCAATGTGGTTATCGAAGGTGAGATCACTGTCCACCTGTGTCTCTAAGTCTCATCACACTTTCGGTGTTTAGTGTACTGCCACCTATGTGGTAATTCATGGGTACATGTTTTTTCCCAAAGGGGATAACTATACATTTCTTGGCATTGAGCTTGAGCCCATGGCTATGGCACCAAGCATCTGTTTCTGTAAGGCCGTTTTGTAGAGTATCTACATCATTTGGGGATTCAATAATGGCTCCCAGTTTGCAGTCATCTGCAAACTTTGTTAGCTAGAGTCCCTTAGTGTTGGCCTGTACTTCAGAGAAGTAGATGCCAAACAAGAGCGGTCCCAGGACTGAACCCTGAGGTACTCAACTTGTCACTTGTCTGGAGCTGGATTTGGAGTCGGCTACTTTTACAGTGTGGGTTCTAAGCCAGTTGGCAACCCATCCAGTGACGTAGGGATTAATGCCCAGCTTACTAAGTTTATCTATGATTCCAGAATGGGGGATGGTGTCAAAGGCCTTGGCGAGGTCCAGATAGGCTGTGTGGACCACCTTACCCTCGTCCACAGCTCTGGAGGCTGATTTGAAGAAGTCAATCAGGTTCAGGAGACAAGACTGGCCCTTCACAAACCCAAACTGGGTGGAGTCCAGTGTTTGAAGGTTGCCAATGTCTTTGTTTATAAGTTCCATGATAATACATTATATGGCCTTGCAGATCAGGCTCGTCAGACTGATGGGGCGGTAGTTCCCGGGATCCAAGATGGATCCCTCCTTGTGGAGTTGGATAACTGTAGCTGTGTGTCACTCAGTGGGCATGAAGCCTGAGGTGAGGGTATGATTAAACATGACACTTAGGTGAGGTGCCAGTTCATTTTGTAGTTCATGTAGTACACAGCCTGGGATGTCATCAGGTCCCATGGATGCTGTATTCTTAGCTTTGGAGAGTGTGTTTTTTACCTGTGTGGTCGTTATTACTAGAATTTGGCAATCTTCCGGTATTGAGATGGGCCATTTAGGGGGTGAAGTTGGCATTGAATCGATCTGCCAGGATATTGGCAATATCCTTGGGATCAGTATATTTAATGTCATTCTGTTGTAGCTCAGAGCAGATCTGAGCATTGCCATTTAGATTCTTGACATAGTTATAAAATGCCTTGTGGTTTTCTGTGGAATCTTTGGCAATTTTATTTTCATAACTAGCTTTGTAGGATTTTATGAAGGATCTCAACTTCTTACTGAGGCTGGTAAGGGAGTTTTTTGCTTCCTGGGATTTTCCTCTTTTCTGCAACAGTTTCTCCCCGTAAAGTTTGTTTATGACAGGGGACCACCAGATTGGCTTCCTTATTTTGGAGGAGAGCATCTTGGTTCTATTTGGGATGGCACGATTCATGCAAGAGTGGATGTGCTCATATAGTGCCTTAGTGTAGGACTCAGCATTCGAACTTTCAGTTCCCGTCTGCATGGGTGTCATGACGTTTGTCACTTCTGACTTGAGTAGCATGAAGTTGGCTTTGGAGAAGTATTTTATGGAAGTTTCCTTACTGGGGGGTGGGGGTGGGATGTGGATATTAAGGGCGATTAGCTTATGGTCTGACCTGATCAACGAGGGGGTGACCATAGGTGTGGAGCATCAATTTCCCATGTTGGTAATGACCAGGTCCAGGATATTGAAGCCCCTGGTGGGACTATGGATTAGTTGATACAGTACATTGGAATTTATGAATTCCAAGAACCATTGGTCTAAGGCATTGGTACACGAGTAGTTTTCCCAGTTAATGGCAGGGTAGTTGAAATCACCCAGTATTAGGGTGTTTGGTTGTATCTTAATATTTTCCATTATGTTTAGAAAGGTGTAGTGAGAATCTTGGGGCATGGTGGGGGATCTGTAGCAAGCTACAATTTGGACTGTAGTCTTTCCTAGTGTTAGTTTCACCTGGAGAATTTCAGATGTATTGCATTAGGCAACTAGCCTGGTGGTGTGAATATCCTTGGTGAATATGGACACTCCTCCACCTTTAGTGTTTTGATCCTGGTTTGGTGGCTGAAAAGTGTGGTAAGAGTTGTAACCTGGTATTGTAGGGGTGCTCTCTGGAGCCTTGAACCAGGTCTCAGTTACTGCACAGATATCGATGTTCTCCATTTTTAGGAGAACCTCAAGAGAGTGCATTTTGAGGTTTAGACTTCTAGCATTGAGTAGCAATAACTTCAGATTTTGCATGCTTGTACCTGTTATGGTGGTGGTTTTGTCCTTTGAACTTTGCCTAAAAAAGGGACTATAGGGGTGGCAAGAGCCTTAGCCAGTAACCTGAATCCCAGGGGTGACAGGTGCAGACCATCTCTGGCAAAGCATTGTGGTCTGTGATCATGTCGTCCCAGGCAGACATGTGCTGGATCCCCTTTGAATGACACCAGAAGCTTAGCCAATTGTTGAAATCAATCATCTTGTCCTTATATTGTGGTATCATTTTGGGCAAAGGCAGGATGCTACTCAGGGCTAGAGTCATACCTGCCTGGGCCACATGATTTGAGAGCTCCATAGAGAGAACAAACAAGAAAATATTAATTTAAAAATAAAGGTAATTAATAGATTTGTGCTGTACAGCTGAAATTTGGAACATAGGTAGAATACATACATAGTACACAGATACAGTACATACATTGTACATTAGCCAGTGTTTGTGACTAAGATTGAAAACTATTATCAAGTACTCTAGGTGTAGTATGTGTACCTTATTCGCTTTCACTAGCCTGGGGAGCAATCATGGCACTGCCAACTTTGCTTGATATGCTGCCTAATGAGGTTTTTAAAGGATGCTTTGGACGATGTGTTTTGTATGCTAGTGGGGAGAGATTTCCATTTTGTAGCCACTGAACTACTATATAGTGTGTCTCAAAAGCTATTGTAGCTGTTGGTGACTTCTAGTAGTAGATTGCTTGATGATCTAAGAGGCCTTTTGGCTGAGTGATGTTTTACTAGGTTTTTGAGGGCAGGACACTTATTGGGGAGGTAATAGATAGAATGACAGAGGCAGAGCTGATTGTAGGTTAGGAGGTTGGGCAGTTCAAGCCAGTGGAGCTGTCTCAAAGCAGTACAGTGATGAGTTCTATATGAGCAATTTGCAGCAAAGTGAGCAATTCTGTTATAGCAGGCTTCCATTTTGCTTAGTTCAGTTTTGTTGAGATTAGTCAGAATGGGAGATGCATAGAGTAGGGTGGCTAGAAGTTGGGAGCGAGCAATGGCTGATCTTGTGTTGTTGGTAAGAAATGGTTTGATACGGTAGAGTGATCCCAGTTTGGCATGTACTTTTTTAATAGATAAGTTGAGATGACTATCAAATTTTAGGTGGGAGTCTGTGGTTATTCCCAATAGCTTAGCCTGTGCCACTAGAGTGATTGGAGTAGCATTTGTGGAGTAGATAGTGAATTGACTCTTATCAGTGTTTTTGTTAGAACTGGTTATAATCATAAGCTGAGTTTTCTTTGGATTGAGGATAAGTTGGGCTTTGGTAAGGTAGTTTTCAACGTCAGAGAATGCTAGCTGAGTTGTCTACAGAAGGGTGGGAATGTTTTGTGCAGCACAGATTAAGGTAGTATCATCTGCATACTGATTGATAGATGCATGCTGTGTGGAGGTATGGAGGTCAGTTATGAAGATTGTGAATAGCAGTGGTCCTAAGATAGAACCCTTATTGAGTAACTGATCAAATCCTGCCTCTTAACACTGGCTTTAAAGGAACCACACCATTATGTCCGGGGTACCTATCGGCTTGCAAGTGTGCAATCCATTTGGTTTCTGCTATTTCAGTTTTGTTCAGTACATCACCTCCTCTAGCACTAACATGGATCTTTTTCATGGATAAGTACATAATTAGTAGTGGAGGATTTGGGCACCCAGGTTGATAGCAACCTGACTTTTGACCACCATGTTGCTTCCATTGTATGGAAAGATTTCTACCTGGCTCACCTCATAAATAAGGGTATCTCATCCAGGGACAAAGAGGTCATAACATCCCTGTATTTTTCCCTTATAAGGCCAATTATTGAGTACAACACCCACTTCAGCATTTACCTCACAAAGCATATGCAGCAGCTGGAAAGAACATAGAGGTTTCTCGCCAAGAGGATCCAGGGCCTCAAATATCTACCCTACACAGATAGGCTAAAATCCCTGTCCCTCTATTCAGTTTCATACAGACTGCTCAGAAGTGACCTCTGTCTGGCATACAAAGCAATCTCACAGCCCGCCTTGATGGGACTGCTGCAGATCCGCAAGTCAAGATCCACTCGAGCAACCCATACGTGTGACCTCAACCTGCTCTGTGATATCAATAGGAGTTGTTGGTGGGACAGGTTTGTGTCCTAGAGACTCCCCCATCTGTGGAACAGACTTTCTCTCCATGTCAAGCAGATTACCTCATTATCCCTTTTAAGCACAACTTGGATAACTGGATGGGAAACAGATTCCACCTGTGTCTTTGCTGGACAGGAGTTTTGGGTACTGACTTGTCTAAACATGGGATAAACTCTTGGCTAGGCTTATAAGGGTCTCAGGAACAATAGCCTAGTAACCTCCTATGACTCTATGACCCTATGAATAACACAAGCTATTAACAGTGGCTATGCAGTTAACATGGCATACCTGGACCTAGAAAAGGCATTTGATAGCATTCCACATGCTAGTATATAAGAAAGCATATTATGTTACAAATTAATCCATCTGTGGAATGATGGAGAGAAAATTGTCTAAAAGACAAAGCATACGTGGTAGTAGATTTCTCATCAGAGAGAATGAAGGTTACTAATTGTGTATTGTAGGGCTTGATGCTGGATTCCTCTCGTTCAGAATTTATTTTTCTGACCGCCAGACCACAAACCATGACCTCTGGTTGATTAAATTTGTGGACAACTGTAAAATCAGAGTTGCTATCAATACACCCTTATGCATCAAATCCCTGCAATGAGAATTTAAGCTTGTGAATAACTGGTGTACTAAAAATGGGCTCAAACTAAATATTAAAAAATGCTATATTGTCATATTTGGCAACCCCCTTCACTATATATATATATATATATATATATATATATATATATATATATAATAGACAATACCTCACCCTTAAAAGAAAGTGTTGTTACAGGCCCAGAGTTGGATCCAGCACTAGGCAACCTTGGCTGCCACCTAGGGCCCAATAGCCAGGGAGGGGGCCCGCTAGCTATGGATTGCCACAAAAAACTTACATTTCCTCTTTAAGGATGCACACAGAGTGCATCATTAGTAGCATCTGAACCTGTATCTTTAGTACAACACATTCACATTCAAACTGAAATGGAGCACACGGTTTTAAGGAATGAGCATGGATGTTATTCCAGATGAATGCAGAGAATGAATGAATCCTAAAATAGGTGCGTGTGTGCGTGTGTGTGTATGTGTGTGAGCATGTGCGTGTGTGCGCGTGTGCGCGTGTGTGCGTGTGTGTGTGTGTGTGTGTGTGTGTGCGTGTGTGTGTGTGTGTGTGTGTGTGTGTGTGTGTGTGTGTGTGTGTGTGTGTGTGTGTGTGTGTGTGTGTGTGTGTGTGAAATCCCCAGTTAGAAATTACAGGTTGGTTAACTCATTCAGGCTCAAATTCTGTACGTTCAAGACAGGACCCCAGAGCCTGAATCCTCTACACCAACTGCCAAACTGTCATCAGCAAGGATTGTTGAGTTCTAGTGGATTTTTTAAAGAAAGTTGAGTTTATGTTCATTTAAAAACACTGTTGAGCTTCTGTGCATTTTCAAAACTGTTGAACTTCTGTATTTTTTCAAGGAATGTTGACTTTCTGTGCATTTTCAAGGAGCATTGACTTTCTGTGTATTCTCAAGGAATGTTGAGTTTCAAGGCAAGAGAAGTTTACTGTTGCTCTTGGTAAGTTTGCTTTCAATTTGTAACTGTTTTATTCAGCAATGGCCATCATCAGGGTTTGTATTATAAATTTTAAAAGCAGTGGTAATAGCACAACATGTAGCATGCTTTCCTTTGGTGCAAAAAGCTGTGGGTTCTACTCCCCCACCATGTACATAAAGTTCTGATATTGCAATGCTTTCTTTAAGGGGGGATGTGTGTGCTGCACTCCTGAGTGTGTCATCCTTTGGATGAATTGTCTAGCAACTTTGAACCTGTTGCCAATGTATTTATTTATTTTATTTATTTGCTTTTTGTTTACCATGAAAGTCCACTGGGCCTAGTTGAGGCCAGTTTCAGTGGAAGCCCTGGGAGAAAATCTCCATTGTAGTAACACTTTTAAAAGTTATAGTCTAACATTACAATGATCTAATTCTACCTAAAAAAATAGACAGTTAAAATTACAAGGATAAAATTGTACAGAAAGATAAGGAAACAATCACAAAAAATGCAAAGCAATTACAAAAGTAAGATATATACATTTTTCAAAAGGGACATTACCTAAGTGTACAGTCTTAAGCAAACAGGGAAGAACTTATGTATCTATATGGTGTATAGGAACTATCATCTGTCTCTACAATGTTGATGTTTTACCAACAATAGGTTCATATGTGCGTACTAGGCTAGTGGCCCTGGAGCCTTTACAAGCCTAGCCCATAGAATTGCCCTGGCATCGTTCCGCCCAACATTAGTTCCCAGTGCCTCTATCAAGTAGAGCCACTGAAGTGATCCCCAGGATGAACTTTCTATTTTGCATCCACTCATCAAGATTTCTCTTGAAGAGGGCTAGTGAGGTGCTCTGCTTGATATGTATGGGAAGTCTATTACAGAGCATGGGCAGTCTGTGAGTTATGAACCTGTCCCTCCAGCATGTTCTGTTGATTGTGGTAATGAGGCTGAGTTCTCTGGATCATGTGGTGCCGAGGGATTGGGATTTCTTTAGACATAGCATTTCTAACAGAGCTGGGTCAGACATGGCTTTATAAGTCAAGAAGAGATTGTCTTTTAGTAGATGATATGAGACAGAGAATAGCTGGAGTTTTTTGAGTCTGTCCATGTAGGACATGTCTTTAAGGCCTAGGATCCTCTTTGTGAGGTACTTTTGTGGCCTCTCCAGCTGTTGTATGTGTCTAGTGAGGTACATGCCAAATGGGGCATTATACTCGATGATTGGCCTAATGAGGGAAGAGTAGAGAGAGATGATGACCTCTTTCTTCCTGGATGCAAAACCCTTAGTAATGAGATGTGCCACATAGAAGGACTTTCTGACCACAGTGGCAATGTGGTGGTCGAAAAAGAGGTTGCTGTCAACCTGTGTCCCCAGATCTCTTATAACACCTTCAGTGTTCAGTGGGCTCCCATTGATGTGGTAATTAGTGGGAACTGAGTTTTTCCCAAAGGGGATGATGACGCATTATTTGGCATTAAGCTTAAAGCCATGGTTTTGACACCAGTCATTGGTCTCAGTGAGGCCTTTCTGTAGGATGTCTGCATCACTTGGGGAGTTAATAATGGCTCCCAGCTTGCAGTCATCTGCAAACTTGGTCAGCCAGAGTCCCTCCATGTTGGCCTGGACTTCTGAGAAGTAAATGCCAAACAGTAGAGGACCCAGGACCGATCCCTGTGGGACTCCACTCATGACTAGTCTGCAGTCTGACTTGGAGTCCACTACTTTCACACTGTGGGTTCTATCTGTGAGCCAATTTGCAAGCTACCTGGTGATACAGGGGTTGATGCCTAGATTGGTGAGTTTATCAATAATTCCTGAGTGAGGAATGGTATCAAAGGCCTTGGCCAAATTGAGGTAGGCTGTATGAACTACCTTGCCCTCATCCAAAGCTCTGGTAACTGACTCAAAGTAGTCAGCCAGGCTGAGCAGGCATTATCTCCCTTTCACAAAACCAAATTGCATGGGATCCAGAGTTTGGAGATTACCTATATCTTTGTTAATTAGGTCCATGATGATGCACTCCATAGCCTTACATATCAGACTCATCAGGCTAACAGGCAATAATTCCCAGGGTCTGTAGTCACTCCCCCTTTATGGAGAGGGTTGTCTGTAGCAGTGCACCATTTGATAGGGACAAAAGCCTATGGTGAGGCTGTGAGTGAACAGGGCACACAGATGTTGTGCCAGTTCACTTTGTAATTCATGTAGAACACAGCCAGGTATATTATCAGGTCCCATGAAAGCTGTATTCTTGACCTCGGACAATGCAGCTTCAACCTGTGCTGCAGTAATGCTGGGTACCTGACATTCTTCTGGCATTGTGATTGGTCCTTTGGGGGGGGGTAAAGTTGGCACTGAAGGAGGTACCATTGTGCAAATCTAGGTATTGCTGTGGATATTCTTGATATAACTATAGAATGATTTGTGGTTGTTTTTAGTGTCTACTGCAATTCTGCCTTCATAGGTGTCTTTAGAGGATTTGACGAGGGATCTCAACTTTTTGTTGAGGCTAATAAGGGAGTTTTTCCAGTTTTGGGACTTCACCTTTTTCTGCAACAGTTTCTTCCTTCTGTTGTAGAGTTTATTAATGCAGAGGACCACCAGATTGGCTTCCTTTTTTGGCGTCTTGGTTCTGTTGGTTATGGCTAGTTCCATACATTTATGTACGTGTTTGTACAGTGCATTGGTGTATGATTCTGCAGGCCTGCATCTATTTTCCATTGGCATGGGTGCCATGAAGTTAGCCACCTCTATTTTTCAGAGCCCAAAGTCAGCTTTGGAGAAATTTTTCATGGTGGTTAACTTTGCGGGGGGCGTGGGAGAGATGTGGTCAGGTCTAACCAGGGAGGAATTGACTACTGGTGTAGACCAACAGTCACCCATGTTAGTAATAACCAGGTCAGGGATGTTGCTTCCTCTAGTGGGCTAAGAATAAGCTGGTCCAAGGCACTGGAACTGATGTATTCCAGGAAGCATTGGGCCAGTATATTGGTGCAGGAATAGCTTTCCCAGTTGATGGCAGGGTAGTTGAAGTCGCCTAGTATGAGATTGTTGATTTGGACCCTAATAAATTCCAGAGTGCTTAGGAACGTGGAATGAGAGTCTTGGGACATGGATGGGGACCTATAGCAGGCTACAACCTGAATTGCAAACGACAACAAAGTAAGGAACAATAAACTGTACCACAGTGCAAAACAACAAAGCCAGTCCAATAATGTAGTTCAATATTTATTCTCTAGCACCTCGGCCACAGTAAGTCTTCAAGGAGTAACACATGACACAATTGCAAAAGTTTATATAGCATCAACTATTAACTTCAATCAAACAATTAAACAATTAATTCATTAAAACTGATAAAATACATTACAAACAGAATTAAAGTGCATTTACAACAGAAATAAAGTGCATTTCCAACAAAATTAAATAATACTTTTCCAACAGCACTCTGTATTCAAGCCCTTGGGAATTAAAGTTTCATACTTTAGAATAAAGATAGTTTCTTTCTTTAAAAGAGCATTCTTAATCAAATTATCATTTAATTCATTCACAAAAACCTCTTCTAAAACGGTTGCTGTTAACATATCACATTTTCCCTCATGATATTCATAAAAATGTTGAGCCAAAGGACTTTCTAATTTTTTTACCCTAATATCTCTCAAATGCTCCAATAATCTTACCTTAAACATTCTCTTTGTTTGACCAATATAAAACTTATTGCATCCACATCTAATAGCATATATTACTTTATCAGTTCTACAACTATACTGGCTATTTGGTCTAAAGTTAATATTATTTATATAGGGAAAATAATTTTTTACATAAGGGCAACCATTACATTTTCCACATGGTAGCAACCCTCTCATAACAATATGGTAGTGCATTTTCTCATCAGGTTTATAAAATCTAGTGTGAACTACCATATCTTTAACATTCCTACCTCTCCTATAGGAGAACATTTAACTTTTTTTCCACTAAATTTTTCAATTCAAAATAATTTTTTAAAAATTCCCAAAAATGTAAAATACATTTTTTAATGCTCTCACTACAAATATTATAAGTGGAAACCATAAATATCTTTTCCATATTTTTACAATTTATAATATCATACTTATATTTATATTTACATAATGGTTCTTTATTATACCTTTTATGTAATATTTTATTAATATCCGAATCAATTAAATCAACATCATACTGTCTTTTTTTAAACATATTCCTTGTAGATAATATTTCATTCATAAATATATTATCATCATTGCATAATTGGCCGAGGCGCTAGAGAATAAATATTGAACTACATTATTGGACTGGCTTTGTTGTTTTGCACTGTACAACCTGAATTGCGTCTTACCCAATGTTAGTTGTACCTGAAGTATCTCAGATGTGTTATGCTGGGCTACAAGTCTGGAGGTGTGCACATCCTTTATGAATATGGAGACACCACTACCTTTGGAGCTTTGGTCCATGTTCTGGGGCCGAAAGGTGTGAAATGAATTATAGCCTGGTAGCGCAAGGGTGCTTTCTGCTGCTTTAAACCAGGTATCCATTACAGCACAAATACTGATGTTCTCCATTTTGAGGAGTGCTTCGAGTGAGTGCATCTTGAGATTTAGGCTTCATGCATTTGGGCGGCGCAGCGGTTAATGCTGTCGCCTCATAGCAAGAGGTTCTACGGTTTGATTCTCGGCTGGGGTGCCTTCTGTGTGGAGTTTGCATGTTCTCCCTGCATTCGTGTGGGTTTCCTCCGGGTACTCCGGTTTCCTCCCACATTCTAAAGACATGCTTCTGGAGCATTTCTCCCCGGGCTTCCGCTGAAAACAGGATCTGTGGAACCTAGTCGGACTTTCCCGGTCAACAAATGTTAAATAAATAAAAAAAAAAATAATGCATTGCGCAGCATGACCCTCAGTTTGCATTTATTTATAGCTGTTATGGTGGTAATTTGGTCTTTGGAACACCGCCTAAAAAAGCACTATAGGGGTGGCAATAGCCTTAGCCAGTAACCAGAAACCTAGGGGTGACAGATGCAGGCCAGCATTGAGGTCTGCCAATCATGTCATCCAGACAGATACTGCATCCCCTTAGAATGACGCCAGAAACTTAGCCAATTGTTGAAGTCAATCATTTTCTGCTTGTACTGTGGTATCATTCTGGGTGATGGTAGGATGCTGCTCAGGACTACGGTCATACCTGCCTGGACCACATAATCCGAGAGCTCCACCATGTCTCTTTTCATGTAGTCCAGGGAGATACATCAAAGGTCATTCACACCCACATGGACAATGACAGAGTCATAGTTATACTTGTTGTGGAGTGACCTGAGTGCATGTGTTATGTGGCGGATTCTGGCACCTGATAGACAGCTGACTGTTACCTCCTCCTTACTCAACCTAGTGAGTGGGACATCTGTGTGCCTCACATATGATTACTGTATTGGGCAAGTTGTTTTGCTTTAGGGGCTTAGGTTGAGGGGCACACTGTGTAGGTGAGCTATGTGTTTTGTGGTTTGTGCTGTGTTGTGGTGGTCGTGTGTATTTCATGCCTTAGAGGTCTCTGCTGTTTGGGTAGATTTTTATTGAGACCCTCCACAAAGGTGGGTGTGTGGTTTGTGTTTTTATGTGAGAGCTGTGATGGTGCATGTTCTGGAGGGCTATGTGTTCCATGTGGTGTGGTGCAGGTGCTGACCTTCTCCTCTTGACCAGCTTTTCCAGTCTTGGCTGGAGAATGCATGGCTTCCAGTTTGTAGATATAAGTGCATCTCTCAGAAGTCTGAGTGTTGGGAGTTACATATTTTTCTAAGGGCTCTTGGTACAGGTTTGACAACTGCAATATTACCAGCTTACCATTTTTTTAATGGAAACATGGCAGTTTATTCTTCAAGGGCAGCAGGGGCTAAATTTTATATGAAGCACCAAAATTTAAAGTTGTTTCCCAGAAGTAACCTCTTCATTAGTTATAGATCTCTTTAGTGTGGAATTATTCAGATAATTTTACTTCTGCAGAAATTGTGTATACTGACTGATATTGGTGGATTGTAATTACTGAAGTTTGGGTGGCCTTTTGTGGTTGAAATGTTTTACAATAGCTAGTTTTGCCCTTATTGGTTCATATGTTTTGTTTCATTGCTTACTGGAAAAATATTCAAATTACAAATTTAAAACACACTCTAACAAGTGGTGCTGTATTATACAAGGAATATAATTTAATACAATCAGGATGTTGAATCAAAGAATGTGTGCATTTATGTATGGGTCCAAAAAATCTGTCCAAGGGGCCTATGGTTTGAAAACGGCCCAAAGGTAAACTTAATCCACCACTGGCCAGAAGCATTTTCGTTGAATGTCAGTTTCAATGCCGTTTCAATGAATGCGAGTTTCGAGGGCAGAGAAGCTTATTACTTGTCATGCTAAGTCTGCTCTCATTGTGAGCCTGTATTGTTTTGTTTAGCAAATGGTAATCAGTGTTTGTGCTATAAAATCTAAAATAAAAGTTTGAAATATCTCTAATCATTGTAGAAGTAAGAAAATGGTATTTACACTGATAGGTTTGAACAGTGTTTATGGTAAATGGGGATAAATAACCAAGCAATGGGACACTGGAATGGTTGGGTGATGTTGCTGCGTGCGGAGGGGTGATCCATTACCCTGCCTAGGGCCACACTTGACCATGATTACGCTCTGTACAGACCTGGGAACTTGTATCAGTAGTTACCATTCCAATGATCACCATGTGCTAACAATCTTTAGAAAGTTTTTCTACTTCACACGACTGATTGCCTTAAGAACATCCTCGTGACCAAAATAAGTCGTTACTCCTCTTTACTCTGCATTGATTAGATTAATTATTGAATGCAGTGCCCCCTTTGGGGATAAACCTTACTAGACATAGCAGACAACTAAGGTGATCCCGCAGATGTCGAACTAACAAAATCACTGGCTTAAAACTGTGAACTATTTAGAAAAGAATGGATGCAGCCTCCCTGGACTTAGTCTCTTACAGACGCCTAAGTGGATATATTTGTCCCCCCCATCTGCTCTGTTAGAGAGCCATCAGTTTTCTGGATGCGTTGCATCTCCACAAGTCAAATAATTTCTGTATTTCCAGGATCTGGGAAATAAGTCTTCACTATTAGATAAATAAAACAAGAAAGAGAGAAAGCTTTATTCCACAGTACCTCTCCCACCTCTGGAATACAGTTCCACTGTAACTTAAGCAGCGTGGCACAAAATCTTTCTTCAAGTGAAAATTAGAGAATTGGATGAGTATCCACACATTTACCACTGGCTTGACTGGTCTGGTCCTTCTCCAGATAGGAGGTTCAGTATGAAGGTGGATACTGGTCCTATCATTCCTTTATATTTCCTATGACTAGGAAGAAATGACCATGAGAAAATGAAACATCAAGTCAGTTTCCTCGAGTCAGCTGACAAGCATCTCACATTATCATGGGAAAATGGGACCATATTTCAGGTAAAGTACTGCTGGTGTGAATTGGAAGAAGATAGACTGTGGACATCAGCTTGTATTTTTTCTCGGTAGACTAAAAACACTTCCGGTTGTTGCTTGACTGCTTTATGAATGTCAGAAAGAAGTGAAATAAATAATGGAGTACTGTTCCATGGCACCTTTATAGTTAGAGAGGCATGGCAGATGGTAGGAAGTGATAGTAGTCCTCAGAGAGTAGCTTAAGGAATTCTGCATCTCCGTCACAGATGAGACCTGGTTAAAATCATGGATGGACAAAGCACTTTGGTTGAATGGTAAGGGAGGGAACTAGAGAGACAGGCAGAGGAAGATCGGGAGGGGAGAGAGAGAGAGAGAAAAAAAAGAATGGGGGAGTGAAATAGAGACAGAGAGAGATGGAGAGGAAGAGTAGGAGGGGAGAGAGAGAGAGATGGAGAGGAAGAGAGGGAATGATAGAGAATGGGAGAGGGAGAGAGAGAAGACGAATGGGGAGGGACACAGGGGGAGAAGAAGTGGGGAGGGGGAGAGAGAGAGAGAGATGGTGAGAAAGAGAGGGAGAGAAAAAAGTGGGAGATAGAAGTAAAAATGCAGAGAGGAAGAGAGAGAGAGAAGGAGGGAACAGAGGGACGGAGAAAGAGAAGAACTGTATTCTCAAGTCCTTCAATTTGAAAACCAAGAAAGTGAGAATTTTAGACACCAAAAAACTAAGAAAAAAAGCACAGGTATGTTCAACCTTTTATTAAAATAAATGATAATCCAGCAAAGTTTGATTTTGTATTTAAATGAGATATAATAGTTTTATTTTATAGCACTGAGGAAGGGGAAACCCCAAAGCTTTGCTGGATTATCATTTATTTTAATAAAAGGTTGAATGTCACTGTGCTTTCTTTCTTAGTTTTTTGGTGTTGAACTTTATAAAAGCACAGCTTACAGCAGTGGAATTCTTTGTTTTTGCAGAATTTCAGACACAACAGCTCAAATGTTGCACTTGGGATCTATGCAGATCCCCTTCTTTCAGGTGCATACTGAATTCACTACGTTCAGTTTATTACAACCAACTCTCTTACTTTTTGAGTGGGGACTTTAAAATTCAAGCACACATTAATTTATAATATTTAGGACTCCCATAATGCCAATAACACACTTATTTCACTGTGTCATTAAACAACCTAAGAGAATGATGCACATTTGTGAAGCTAAATTCTCTATTTCTGTACTATCCCTAGCAGCAACTA